>NC_090853.1:11032500-11332500 GCF_024217435.2 Syngnathus scovelli
GCATGTCTTTGGGATGTGGGAGGAAACCGGAGTGCCCGGAGAAAACCCACGGGGGCCCGGGGAGAACATGCAAACCCGACTCAGGGAGGGCTGGAGGTGGAATCGAACCCGCACCCTCCTAACTGTGAGGCAGACGTGCTACCCAGTGCGTCACCGAGCCGCCCAAAATAGACATACAAAATGCAAATAAATACCCTGTGTGGGTCTGTGTATGTTCCGCCAAAGCAGTGGTCGCCAAGTTGCTTCTGGGTTGTAATGATGGGCCCTTGAACAAAACTAGTTGAAAATACCTGCTCTACACATATAGGCTACTTTAAACAACATTGTTACCCAACAACTCTCACTCTTATTCTCTCTCTCTGGGATATGCATATGTATGTCTGATCCCAGAAGGCATTGGCTTTTTTAAAAACGTCTGAACTGAATTTGAGCCGGATGCAGGTAAAGTGAACTGTGGCGAGGGTTTGTTAAGCACTGTTCAGTTTCAGTGGGAAAAAATAACTAAAAGTGAACAGTGCAGTGATCAAAAAACAGAAAGCCAAACCAAAGCCATTGTTTTAAAAATGACCACGCTGCACTGTGAAGAATGACCAGAATACGATTTCAAAGATTGTGTTCTAGCATTCTGAAAGCTTTTTTTTTGTTTTTTTTGTTTCATCATTTATCCAACTGGTAGACAAGCAAGGGCCACAACCTCACTCCAAATATAAGGCACTATGCCGCTGTCCTTACAAGGGTCCTGATCCATGGACACACCAAAAGTGAGAGTGAGAGTCACTGAACTGGACAAAAGAAGACAATGCTGTTCCTAAGCAGGAACACACTCACACATAGCAATGTACACAAAAATGTGTCAGCAATACCACATATTAAGTCTGTGGAGGAAACGTCAGCATTGAAGTGGAATGAATGGAGATGATATTTCCAAGGAAAAGGTCATGCGCTCACGGATTACAGGAAGATGTGGGGAATGACAGTACACATGCATGCACACGTACACACGTACACACGTACACACGTACACACACATACACACACACACACACACAAACACACACACACACACACACACACACACACACACACACACACAAACAGCTGTGAAGTCACAGACAGGAAAGAATAATGTGAAGATTGGCATTGCAATCTGTCACGACTCCACACATTTTGTTCCAGAATTGATTTAAATAGACAAAGGCAATTACTTTAATTCCATCCATCATGTGCAATGAGAGCTCCAAATACACATTAGTGTTGTCATATATTTACTCTTTAATGAAAACAAAGGCGTACATTAATTTTGTGGTGACTAAGTCCCTCACTCTCGCACATTATCTTGCACTTGATTACGACACTGCTGTTTTGAACATACTTCCTCAAATTCTTACAAGATTAACTCCTTTTTACAGCAGTGATGGAAATAGTGTCATTGCACTTGCGTCTTTCATACAGATTTTTTTTCCAAATGAATTCATACTCGCATAATACGCCAATCCTCACATTGCTCTGTAGTTTGTCCTACCATGAGTACAAATGATTAAATCACTGAATATCTCCTCAAACAATGCCAACAATCCCTAGTACTGTTCCACAAATAAACAAATCCACGTTTGATCCAGAAATCGTTTCTAGCATCTCACAACTGCTATTTATTTATTTCATTTATGAAGGAGTAAGACAGTTCTCCGTAGTTGGACGGATTTTAATCAGTTGGATCTTGCACTGTTATTATGCAAAAAGATATAGTAAGTGTTTGACCATTCATCTGAGGATATCGATGTAAAAAGGAAGGGTGCGTGTGCTGGGGGGGTCATAAATCAGAAGAAATACACAAAACCAAAGTCATGACCACCAATTGTTTGTTGTAAAACAAGGACTAGGACAGCATGTCCAATTCCCTTAAGTAAAGCAAAGGGCAATGGGTGTGAGAGGTCTTTTTCCCTTCCTGAAGTATTAATGAAAGCAGCAGATGGTGGAAACTAGAGCAGAAATTACAATTGTGTTGCTTCTCAATAGTAGAACGAATCATTTTTATTTGCCTTTCACATTATGTCGGGGTAAGGTACAGTCGTAATTTTCTCCATGTCTATCCATGCCAAAATCTCAAAAATAACAAAGTAGTAGCATCAGCTGTGTTTCGTCGTAGGTGTGTGCGTTTTCGGCACAACTCCCAAGTACGCCTTAGAATTTGGAGCATCCTGCTAATGCTGTTCAGATTATATCCTGAAAAGAAGGTTTATTGAATTGCTGAAAAACACAAATAAGAAAATGCACACACAACCATAACATTTAGGTGTAATTGAGGTTCTCAAAGAAGGTTTATTGAATTGCTGAAAAACACAAATAAGAAAATGCACACACAACCATAACATTTAAATGTAATTGAGGTTCTCAATACTTTAATGATGTATCAACCTGAATTTAGAATGACTGTACATAATATACACAAGTAGATAGCATAAGCAAGAGGGAAGTTCTTAACAGCCCACAGAAATTGAGAAATCAAAATGATTTAGATTTCCTTTGGCACAGGCCAAAATTCTCTCTCATTGGAATTCCAATCACATTTCACACTAAAATGACAAAATAGGAATTAATTCTTTCCAGTTTGTGATGTTCCTCTACTTATTGTAAAACAATGTGTATTGTTGTTGCGATAATTACTGGTTTGCACATCTGGCACACAGAAAAAAATAATTTTGCGTTTTGGTTTGTTTTCCTTGTGCTTGCGATGGGTTTTGTCAGGGTACAATGTAAGTGTATATTTGAATTTGAATAGTGCTTTGACCTACTCGTCATTAAATTGACCTGTTTCTTATCCAAAAACAGCCGGAATAGGCCGCAGCTCTCCCGCAACCATAATGAGGACAAGTGCTATTGAAAATGGTATGAACGTGTGTGCGTGCGTGTGTGTCCGTGTGTGTGTGTGTATGTGTGTATGTGTATATATATATATATATATATATATATATATATATATATATATATATATATATATATATATATATATATATATTCACACAACTTCCAAAGAAAATAAATACTGGCACTAATATTTGATAGATACAGTAGATAAATGTGTCCAGAATTCTGTCACTGTCTGATTGTTTTCTCCACACTTCTTCATGGTCACAGTAGGTGGGAATCCTAGTGATTACTTCTGCTGTCCTCAACGGCCACTGCAATCTGTTTTTGGGCCTTGTTTCTGATCACTTGGTCAGCCCTCATGGATGAACACAGAAGTGATTAATGGCTGAATCATCAGCTCTTATAGCTATTGTACAGCCTCTGCTGGGTCGTTTTGAGGATGGGGTTGATGTTTAGCAGGGAAGAGCAGTCTTTGAAAATCCACCATCATCGCTAGTATCTTGGGAACGTTGAGCTTCATTTTCTAAAGGCTACAAAATGGATTTGGCAGGCGACTGCGGTTTTGTCTGCAAGTTTTAGGATCTTTTCTCGGGTTGTTACTGATTAGTATGTGTAAAACACTTGTTTGATAGTCTATTATCAATTGTTCTGTTCGTTAATTTCTCACTTTGTGACACCTCATCTTCTGTCCTTTTAAATGTCCCCACCCCATTACTTCTCTCAGATCTGCAGTTGTGCAACCCACCTCTGCTTCCTGCCAGCCACTCTCCATTTGGTTCGTGATATCCTTGGAGATCCATTCCATGCAAGCCACCGCCTCCTCATCACCATCTGTTAGCCTGGTTGTTTCGTATGACCCATCCAGGGGGTTCCATCTGTACCTACTAACTCTGCTCCACTCATGTCGCTGTCCCTCTTGCTTAAAGCATAATCTGAGAATACACAAACATTGAAATGAATCAATGAAATTAATGTAATCCAATGACTGTAAAGTTATTACTTAATTGGCATGATTTGAAAGTGGGACTTGTAGTAAGATTCAACATTCCAATCCAATGAATTCCAAACTGTTTCTTTTTTCCTGCTGCCCTCAAGGTTGACCGAAACAATCACAACATATGGCATGTTGCAAAATAGAAAAGTGAGTGAGAGCCCTGCATAGAATCCACACTCTGCAGTCTGCTATACACAACGAACATTCTTTTGATATAGAAAGATGATGTGCTAATACATTTCCAGGGAAAAAAAGTCATAGATATGTGTGCATGCATGCCTTATGAACATACTAAGTTTTGACAAATAGCAGAGACAGAGCTACAGGGATCAACAGTGGCAAGCCCGCATTCTTTTTCAAATAAATATTGGAGTAAGGTAGTCATATTTTACCAAGGCAATAAGTTTCTCATTGGTAAAATGCAAATATTACTCTAGCTACAGGTTCACTGAATAAAACAAGCCCCATAAATCCCACCTAATAGGCATTTTTCATAATACTGTCTTGCCTCAAGTTATTAAAATAATTATTTTATGCGGATTAGACAGGAGAACTTCTTGGCTTTGGTAGGGATACATTTTATGAAAACAGAAGCAATAGCCAATAGTGGTGTAGAGCAGTAATGTGAGATGCAGTCCGGGAAATGTTCTACCCCTACTAGCAGATTGACAACAGAGAATGGCTGAGTGCTACTGCCTCTGTCATTTTCACAGGCAGCTTGAGGAAAAAATATATTATATATTATGAATATCACATTATTATAATTGCTAAGCAGTCAGAGAAATTCAAGAAAAGATTTGTATTCTTTTAGTGCTCTATATTTGTAGACGGCACAGCTGTGCTCAAGTATAAAAACTGGCACATCTTGATTCTGGTGCCAGTGCAAGCCTTTTTTTAAAAGCCTGTTTGGTAATTTGACAGACTGCTCAGAGCCACAGAGTGTGTTCTAGCCCATGGAGGGTGTTTCCTTTGACACGTCCCCAGCACTTCTGACATTTTGATGGCACAAATTCATCTAGATTTTACACATTGCTGGAACCACTGGATCACTTGTCTAACATGATTTTGGTCAATTTGATGGGGGCAAAATCAGTTCTCCGAACATACGTAGTTGGGTTCAGTTACTTTTTTGTCTGGCTGTACATGAAGAGCTCTTTTCTGAATCCATCTTGATTGTTCTAGGAAGATTTATTTATTTATTTATTTATTTATTTATTTATTTATTTATTTGTTTGTTTATTTGTTTATTTATTTACTTATTTTGACACTTTGAAAAGACTTTGAAAAGTAATTTAAACAAAGAAATGATGTGAGAATGTTCTGCTGTTAATGAAAAATATGGTTCTGAATTTTACATGTATTCATTTCCATTAAATGTTTATAAATAATCTGAAAAGATTTTGAAAAGTAATTTAAACAAAGAAATGATGTGAGAATATTCTGCTGTTAATGAAAAATATTGTTCTGAATTTTACATGTATTCATTTCCATTAAATGTTCATAAATAATCTAAAATTAAGTATCTCTCGGTCCTTTTTTGCATCCTCAACACCTGGCATTTTTTTGCAGATGTTGACTTTATATATCCATTTACATTCCACTGCTGTAATTAATGATAAAATTGAAAATACTTTGAAAAAGAAGGATTCATTTTTTGAAAGAATGATAAAGCAACGGTAAATCTCATTAATGCTGTCGACATTTTTGTGTGTAGAAATCGTACATGAATCTACACACAACAAACGAAAAAGTTTTTCTGTCCCTCAAGAAGACTTTCACAGACCAACACATCTTTCCTGATCAGCATGGGAATGAATGTTTCTGGTGATGTGTAGAGAGAATTACTTGTCTTTGCTGACTCATTCAGCCAAATGCACTGACTGATTAAAACAATAATACTTTCTGACCTCCAAAGATTTGCATATGTGGGTATGGCTTGGATTATGTTTCACATTCAGTCATCACTTCATCCAACTAGTTCTTAATGGCTTGATTTTAAATTATAGTTTGAGCCCTTCCTGTGAATGAAAGGTACATATTATATTATATTACTTTAGGGCATGAAATATACTGCAACGTTCTGGAGGATAATGCTTATAATGTGTGACAGTTGGAACTTACTTTTTGGTGCAAATAACTGCCAATGACAGGATTGACGACATTAAGACCCTCAAAACCGTCATCCTTTTTCTTTGATAACAGTGTACCACAAAATAAAAAGCTTAATTCTTGATCACCTTTTCATCTTAAAGATCTTTAGATGAATCAAGCCAAAGTTTTAATGTTGTCATCTCCATTTTCCTTACATTTTCAAGTGTTTTCAAGGCCTGACCGCCTCTTGCCTGTAATGTATGAACAACTTTGAGTTGGAGACAACTCATTTCTCGACTCAATTTACACTGTTTAAGAGTCAATCAAATTGAAACTGAGCAAAAGAATTTTGACGTAGGCCTGCACCCACACATGCTCTCAACTGCTTCACACACTCACGTAGTGTCGAGGAAACTTCTATTTGAGGTGAAGTCTTGTTTCCATAGTAACATCTCAGCAGCAAATCAAGGAGGTGGGCCGACATATCAAATGAGAACATAGCCCCCCCCCCACCCTTGACAAGAAATAGAAGAATAGTTGAAGGACATGAAATGAATGAAAAACAAATGAGAAGGTGAAACCGTGTTGTTTGAGACAATTGGAATGCAGCAGAAAAGGGGGGGGGGGGGGGGTCATAGATAGTGAGTTCAGATTCCTCTCTATTCTCAAGATCAATTGAAAATATACTAGCCTGGATTTGTCCACATGAGAATAAATATTTATCCAGCATTGCAGGAAATTTGTGAGGTAGGAACACATCAAATATAAATGACAGATTTAGATCTAGTGATTTCATAGACATGAAAACAGTCAGTTTAAACTAGACAAATTTAAACCACTTTGTAGCAAACCCTGTAAAGATTAAAATAATAGTCCAAATTATTATCAAATGTTTTGCAATAAAAAAAAGCAAGTAACACTTTAGAGTAGCACCTTTTAAAGCAACATGGAAAGCATATTTCTCAAGGTGTGAGAAATGCCGCAATGTTGTTATGTTCGTGAACTGTCAAACATATGCAGTATGGTGTTAACTATCTATTCCTCTGTTTTTCATTCCCTTGCTATCAATATTAACACTGCACATTCTATAAATACAGGTGTGAACAACAACTATAAACATATTTGTCTTAAAAAAAACACACACACGCACACACAACGGGACACACTAGGAATATAAATAGGCCAGGGATTCTCTTTCAAGTAAAGGATATAAATGTTTTTTTTCAGGTCACAGTATTTACTATAATTATTAAAATAGTATCATGAATTTTATGTCCATATGGATTTTGAATTTATCCACAATGTATAAAAATATGTTATTGCCAGGTTGAAGTATGTCTATCTGCCTTTTGATATCCTTACTAGTTTGTATCCAAACAGTGAGTGACATAACTATCACTCTGTTTTGGTTGTTCACAATATAAAAAAAGAAAAAGTGTGGACAACTGAGTTGTGGCTTTAGTGCACAGTCTTCGTATATTTCAGTGACTGTATAGAATCTGAATAGTGAAAAAGTATACCAGAATTTATAGTTGTTTTTTTCTTGATTCTAACCTACATTCACATGTGATGATGGAAAGCTAGTAAACCAAAGTGGACATAAAGCAAAGGCTGTCATAGCTAATTGTTATAGATGAGGCTGCTTGTGATCAAGGGATACATGTCCTATTTTATTGCTCCAATGAAAAGAGACAAAAGCTGATAGATACCGTGCCATAGCCAGGAAAAACAATATATGACACACACTCAACGTCAGAAAATTGACATTTCGTTTTCCATGAATAAACCTGCTATGGTAGCCTGGCAACTGTACAAACACTGTTGGTCAGGATTGTTTCCAGGTCTCTCCAAATATTGCTGATGAGCTGGTAAATTGGATCAGGTGTGTTGGACCAGGTCAGCATATAAAACAACTGGATAAGGGCTGATGAGGACTGGGCTGGGACACCCTGGTCTAGTATGAGTTTGTCTCACCTGCTTCAACAAAAATGCAAAGGAATTATGATCATAGGGCTTATAAAAAGCCACTGTTCTGTTGGAGGACTGATGACCTGCAGGGTGCAGCTCAGAGCAAGTTTTCTGATGCTGGCCACTTTAGAATACCTTGACAGTCTTCAGAATCCTCAGTAAAGACTAAAGACCCCATGTGCCGGATGCAACAAAGATTTCCCAACACCATAACTGAGCAACCATCATAATGAAGTAGGTGCAGCTTTTTTAATTCATTTATTTATTTCAATGTTCACAGACAGGTTCTCTTACCAAAACCCAATGATACTAATCTACACACACATTTATATAAACAATGTTGATAATCAGGATTCAGACGTACACAAAAGAACCCATACATACAAAACCAAATTATAAATGAACAAATAAATAAACAAATCATCAATAAATCCATAAAAATATCTAGAACCTAAATTGAACCTTGATTGATTTATTGTTTTCATATTAGTTGAATGATATGCGAAGATTCACTCTAGAAAACAGGAAATACTAAATGAATGATGAGAGACACGGTAAACATGGCCTCGGAGGCAGGGTGGGACAGGAGAGTAATTAGCTGTAGTGATCACTCTTTGGCCTTAATCTCCTTAATTGCTCTGTGCTTAAAGGGGTAGGATATTAATGAGATGTCCTGCTACACAATAACTAATGCATTTTGCTCTTCTGGTCAATAGCCATATGTTAGACTGAAGTCTTTGCAAGACTCTAATTAGGCTTCGGCACGATCCCAACAGGCACAGCTAGCGATATTATCACAAAGTAGAGAAAAGCGTTAAGGGGGAAAAGTGGCTTAAATTGGACAAGAAAGGTAAGAATGCAATTTTAAACTGGGACCCACCTGGATAGATGGGCCATGGTTTCATGGCGCAGTTTTATCTTTACTAGTAAAATCATGTCATGATAATAACAGTAAAGAAGAACAAAAGGTAGAGAAGTGAGGCAACCATATAAGGGATAAAAACATTTTCTTTTTAAATTTCATTATTTGGAAGTAGATTAGACGGAAGATGACGCTTCAAATGAAGGTAATGTTGAAATGTATTGCAGTCATCGAATGTCTTTTTGCTTTTTATCAGTCTCTTTTTTTCTCACCTCTAATGTGCAAGAAAATTTCATCATCGTCATTATGCAATGTATTATACATGTTGGTGTCACATAAACAATGAAAGTTGAAATTCAATCAAAAGAGAACTAGTTTTCCAACAATAATGTGTTGGTTGTTTTTGGGGTGCATGATAAACAAAGATATTGACTGACATGGCTGCTGTTGTATGACTGACATAAGGTGAAAATTTATTTTTATAGTCATTTCAGTAGGGTTACATGTGCCTGTGCACTCTCATTTATATTTTGCATGTTACCGCCTCCATTTCATGAATAATAGTCTATTGGCCGTGACTGAAAAATGGCTTCCAGACAATGTAAGAAGGCGGCATAGAATTGTGTTAAGGTTTGGTTTCAGTGTCTTGGCTGCACAGTGTGGATAGCATTGAAATGAATGAATTTGCATTGAATTTGTCTCGAAACTTTTTTGACCCTTGAAACAATGCCAGATACAGGGGCAGAGCAACATGGTGGCTAAGGGTGGATATGGCCATCCGTTGTCATTCTCTGGCCACCGCTTGTCATTCTCTGGCCACCACCAACCTTAGTAGACTGAGTTTTAATATCTGTACTTATTCTGTCACTTTTACAAGGATGCAGTATTTTCAAACCCTTTGATACTCTGCCACAACTTGTTTATATAAACTGCACATTTAAATAGTACAGTTGATGTGAAAGCAAATTCTAAAAGCATGTCTTGAGTGAAGAACATGCAATTTGCATACTTACCATCTTTCACATGAAAACAAGCAAAAACATGGCAGAGAAGTCACTTTACCATACCATCCACAGTCATGGTTTCATGGAATAAAATGAACACACATACCTATCTTGTGCAGTATACTCATAATACAAGCAGGAAGCAACATTAAGAAAACTCAACGTAAGTGATAAAAGAAGCAAAAGATAAAGGAGTTATGTTAGATGAGAACTCAAAGTTGGTGCTGTTGAGAAGTACAAAGTGCAGTGGAGTTGTGCTGTGCTATCTTATTCAACAGTAACTTTCCAGCTTCACATTTGATCTTTTCAGAGAGGATTTCCTCTTCAAGCATTTCCTGGTTGACAAACTACATTCAGATGTTCTCTTTCTCATTGAAAATATCCTCTTGCCTCTATCGCTCGATATATATCTACTGAAATCAGACCTTGATGTTTCTATGTCCCTCTTAATCAAACTAAGCTGCTTTAATAAGTTGGAGACTCGGCAAGCCACGACTATCATACATTATCAATTGACAGGCAAATTAAATCAGCAATAACAAACACTTGTATACCAAGGAAAGTGGGCACTTGGAGACCTCCTTCAACTCCCATTTGTGCATCGTGTCTGTGCATGCACGTATCGGAACAAACTAACTCTTCACATAAGACACACCACAGCAGGGAAGAGCAAGAGCCACGCATAGGGAGGGTACAAAAAAGAATAAAAAAATTAATGGCTTCTCAATTACTGCTGCTTTTTTTTTTTTCAAATATTTCAAATCTCTGCCAAAACTCATTCGCTTTTTTTTTTTTGTGCTGTTTTGTCACTAAAAACTTGCACACGTCTCATCATGATTTATGGTCATCAGCAATGTTTTGCTTGTCACTGTCATGTTACTATGGAAAATAGGGAGATTGACAAAATGATATCTTCATTGCCAAAAACAACATGGCTGAGCAGCCTGGATGCTTGACGTGCATCTCACATTTCCATTTGAATGAGCGACAATAAATCTCAAAGCTGACTTCATTTCTGATACTCTTAGCGCAGCTTTCTCTTTGGTTGGTGTCCCCTACCCGACCTTGTCATCTCCATCTTGTCACTCCCTTCATGTATTTTCTTTCTTTTCAGTGCTCCCCTGCTCCATCCTTATCTAGTCAACCTTCTCTTCCCCACCTTCTTCCCCTTCTCACTCCATCAAGCTAGCCTTGCTTCCATTCAGTGCACAGGCAGCAGCAGTCAAATTGATTTAGCTTCTGTGCTTAGGAGCACAATCAAGTCACAGATTGGGTTTCCCGGTTACACACTTCCTCTGGCCCTGTGCATTGCTCTATATTTCTTTCACTGTAACTTCCACTTTTTTTTCCCATCTTTGTGTCCCGTTATTCGCATACACATGCACACGCACACGCGCACGCACTGTTTTGTTCACAACCATTCTCTTTCATTCCTCCACTGTATCAATAGCTTATACGACGCAGCAGGTTTGGAGTAAAGTTGTTCCAAAAGACGCAATTTTTAAAGAAAAACAAACAAACAAGCAAACAAACACAAACAAAAAAAACACGCAAAGTCACACAAAGCCTTCAACCACAACCATCCATGACATGTTTGCCGAAACATGGGTATTTGCTACCGTCGACAGTATTGTGAATTATAAGAATAAAGAAAATAACACGTTTAAGTTCCAAGTACTTTAATAGACTTTCAAAGATTTGCCACCAACACATTTTCAAGAGTTTTATGTTTTTAACAACACAGATGGCTTCCAGAAAGTATAGCCTCATAACTCTATTACTTAATGAGCACAAGACCTCTGTGCTGCAAACACCTCTCCAAAATACTCAAGGCATTATCACCAGAGGTGAACCAATTTACTGGAGATTTGGCTGACCTCACTGTGTGTGTTACTGAAAATGTTTGTGGACAAGCTTCTCATAAACTTTTTTGCTTCAATGCAGTAGATGACTGCAAATTATCTCGGTTGATGAATGCCTCTCTTGGAAATTAATCTTGTGGTGGACTAAGTGGACAGATTGCTCCAATTACATCCCATTGCTGCTCCACGATCTGCTTTTTGGCTCACCTGTATGTGTGGATCAAAATAAGTAACTTGGATCCAAATACATTTTGTTTAAGTTTGGTTTAAAATTATAGTTGTCCTTGCACATATCCAGAGTAAATAAAATATAATATAATAATATATCTATACTCCATGCAGATCAATTGTAGGTAAACCGCTACAGAAAGCTTACAAAAATGTAATGTGGGGTTTAAATATCAGTCAAAGAATCGATTATGAAATATTCACACCTTAAAAAAGTCCTAATTGCCAAAATAAAAAGGGTTTGTTTTAAGACAAATATGACAATCTGTCACTTTTATATTTTTTATTTCTGTATCCAGGTTGAGTACTTATCCAGAATACTTTGAAATCGACTGGCACCCAATATACCAATATTCTCCCACACTCAGTTAACAGTCAACATCCTGCTTACCCATAATATACTGTATTTTTTTCAACTGCTTGGGTTATAAATGGTAAAGAATAACTCAAACCAAATAGACATTAAAATTAAATCAACTGCGCTTGTTTTGTTATATCTGATATTGATTTGAGCCTCGAGCGTGGTTACTTCAAGTTATTACAACAGTGTGACTGTAGCAAAACCAATTTTATGTATTTTATGTATTTGTGAATGGAATAGAGGTACTCTATACAGAATATGGGTGTTTTTCCTTTATTGGATTATGTCTTGTGTCACACCACTATCTGAATACCTGCTAAAAAAAACTGTTGGGTAAGTTGCATGTGTCAAGGGAGTTCAAGTAAAGGAAGTCAGAAAACGGACAAATAATGGATTTGGAGGTCAAGGTGATTCTTGCTGAAGATATTTAAATAATACTATAAAATACATTCACTGATTGGTATTTTATACAATAGACTACGTATGTAAATGCATCATACTTTTTCAAATGGCAATACAATGGTATAATGAATAGAAAGCTATAAATGAACTTCCGAACACCTTCCCTGCAACTATCATTTCAAGATATAGCCCTCCAGTATATAAATGAAAACATCATGCATTCACGTCAGAGATAATATGGGGATGAGAAATGAATTTCATGCCTCCTTTGTTAGACACAATAATAGAACTCAATTAGGTTAATGGTCAATAGAAATGGATGTGTGATTACATGAATAAACCCAACCCATAATTATCAAAGACTAAAACGCGCATGTCGGAAATCTGTACTGAATCAAGTGTGAAGCTATAATTATGAAAATTGTTTGTTATTCGAGAAACCGTTGTTGCCCCATGTGGACGAATTAAGGTTTAAATATCGATTGTATGCAATATGTAAAGTGAATTCAGAAATTTGTTTCTAAGTACATTATCCAAAAGCAACTGCTGAAAACATGAGCACTGACTGCACACTGTGGAGGATTTGCCGTGTTTTTTGGGGTCCAACATGATCATAAAGGGGAAAAAAATCACACCTTCACCACTTTCAACACACCAAAAGTTGTTGTGGAGAAAGTTCAGGTATTAAGTGAAAATCAAAAGTCAAAGTCAAAGTCTCCTTTATTGTCAATTCCTCCGCATGTCAAGACACACAAAGAGATCGAAATTACGTTTCTCACTATCCCAGGGTGACAAATGTGAACAAAGTTAAACAAAGGTAATTTTTGCAATAAATATAGTTCTAGTTAGTTCTATAAATATTATATATAAAACATTTCTTTCCATTTTTGTAGAAGTTTTTTCATGAGTTCGTGTTAACGATAATAACTTTGATTTTCAGCAGAGGCAGGTGCCTACCCCAGACGCCACCAATATTTGGAGTGAGGTGGCAGCACAAGCACAATGAATGTGTTGGGCGACAGCAGGCTGTGCTGTGTTAAGTGTAGTGTGAAAGGGCCTTTGACTCAGTCCATCTGCTGTCATTTGATCATTTCTATTGCAAACAGACTGACATTGGCTCCGTCGCATATGTTCACGTAAGCCACTAGCCAAACAGAAAGGCGTGAGGAAAACATAATAAAGACCACTTTTGTGGCATCAAACCAAAAAAATGACCTTTAGTGCAATGGCTGACTCTTTTGAAGATTGAGATCTCGTAAAAGACTGAGACAACCATTGATCTTTTAAACACTCAGCAGACAACGGTGTAATCCGCAGGTAGTGGAAACACAGGCAGGGACCATTGATCGGAAGCAAAGAGGGAAAAAAAACACATACCCATATAAAAAGACAAGTCG
Organism: Syngnathus scovelli; assembly: GCF_024217435.2. NCBI lineage: Eukaryota > Metazoa > Chordata > Actinopteri > Syngnathiformes > Syngnathidae > Syngnathus > Syngnathus scovelli. The sequence continues at coordinate 11,046,538 of NC_090853.1, forward strand.
GTATGCTCGTTCAAAAAGAACCATTTAACCTCAGACTTTTTCTTGCAACATTATACAACAATAATGTGCCAGTAGTTCTTGACTTTCCTTAGAACATTCAAAGTCTTGTTTTTATTTGTTAATAGAAATCCATATTGTTACAAATATTAGAACACCTGCTAAAATAAATAAAATTACAATTTAACATGAACTGATCTAACTTGAAATTGATTTTACTGATGTGTTTTCACAACAAAAAAAGATATTTGTTGTAAGGACTACCTCTCCTGAACCAAGAAACTTTCCATTAGCCACATTGAGTTTTGGGGTCATTCGTCAAGAGTTGCAAAAAATAAACACAACAGTTTAGTCTTTTAAATAATTATGCATCATGACCATGCTGTTAGTACATTATTGTAGGTTATGAAACAAACGTGTGGTTAAGCAAAACCTCTAATAGTCCCAACTGATAGTGGGCATGCCAGGCTTTCTTTCTTTAATACATCTTTGTCAAATGTTTGAGAGCCTTGGAAACATGTGCAGAGGGTGATAAAACCACTGGAATTAGAAATTCTGCAGATTTAAGACTCTGTAATGACATTGATTAATTTGGATTATTTTAAACCTGTATCGCGGGCACACACACACACGCACACACACACACACACTCACTCTAAGAAACACAGCAAACAGCAGCATGTTGAGGAATTGGTTGGAGGTCATAAAGTTAAGTTGGAGTCAAAAACTAAGTCAGTACTTAAAAATAGTGCCAACATGTTTTCAAATGTGATAAGCGTTGTGCCGGGTAGTACTGATCCCTTTGAGAAATATTTTTGTGAATGAGTTAACACTTGTCAGAGATGTGACCTCTACCATCAAATACTCCCTATGAATTTGATGAACATTGACTTACTGACAAAAAAGTTTGGTTTTGATCCGTCTTTAAGTCCTTTTGTGTTCTCTGGCTTCTACACTGTCCAAAAACATGTACCTGTACATTGACACTGGATAAGCAGCTTTAAATGGAATAGGTGAAAGAACTGTTTATATGCATCTTGAGTTGTGGGTTGTTGTTTTTTTCCCTGCAAAATGTGTCATGTATTGTCGCACAGTATTCAGTATTGGTCTTATCTTAAAGGCACATTCCACAACCGGTGTCGCATTATAGTAAATGCATAGACTAGAAAATCAGTTCAAGTCAGATAGCATAATCTCCATGTTATTTTATTTTGCTTTCCAACAGTTGACAGCATTTACACAGTTGTCAGAGTTGACCTCAGTTGTCATTTTAACAAAGCAAGCCATAAAGCCTCTAAGACTCAGATTTGGCTTTGGGCGTACTGGTGTCTGCTGATGATGTCACCGGTGTTTCTGACGGCAAGATTGTGCATTTCCAAATCACTGATTGGACTGCCAGTCACTTTCTAAGGTGTACATTTGACCTTATAAAGAGCCTTTTTCTGACAAGCAATGTAATGCATTGAATTTCCTTTTCAGAAAAGTCAAGATTTTAGTTGATTCGAATTACACATACTGCATGACGTGCCATGTTTCCAGTCCCCTGACGTTTTCTTCTTTTTCCTCTCTGAAGAGTACCGACATTTTCCGATTTTGTTTTTCACCTCTTCCTTACTGTGATTGTGAAAAGAGAAATTGACTGACTTCACAAATTGTCTGAAATAAATCCACTCATTGTTTCCCATCATTCTCTCCAGTAGGCAAAACTGTCTTGATATCAGTTTAGATAGAAGAGACGCTTTATCGCGGTTTGAAAGCGAGCAAAGATGCAATGCAACACAGGTGTGGCTGAATTAAAATACAGTAGGCTTGACATGCCCATGATATTGACAAGGTCATTTAGTTCTTTCTAAGAGTGTGCTGAATAGTGTTCAGTGTGAAGGTGCATGATGTGTGGGGGCTAATGTCAGGACAACAGAGCACTCTGACTTTAACAGTATATCAGCTTGTGGAAAGAATCTGTTCCTCAGCCTGATGGTATTGCTCAAGTTGCTCAAGGCACCATCGTATCTCTCAAGATATGTTTGCAGAATGTGCCACGGCAGCGCCCCTTTGGCCTGAACATGTCATGCACAGTGGAAATTTAGCCTTTTTATTCTCTATTTGCTAGGACTAGAAATTCTGTCTATAAAGGTTACAGACTCAATCTGGGTTGCCTTAGTGGAGTCAAAGCCTCATCTAAGACAAATATGAACTACCGATGGCCATGTGGAGCAAAGTCTGGCACTGGTTGAACTATCAAAAAAATTCCATACCTCATCCCACAGGATTACATACCTGAACGTCTTCTCAAAGTCTACAGAGCACATAACAAAAATTACACCATTCCTCCTTTAATCCAATCTATGTTTTTCTCTATTGTAATTATCTTAATGAATACCAGTGTATCAGTTTAGAAAATTCATGAAGCTTCAGCAAACTTCTTTTTTTTTTTTTTTTGCTGAGGAATTCAGCAACTTTCAAGGAGTGTGTGCTAGCTTTTGTGCTTATTGATGTCATTGAAAAGCTCTGACTTTTCATCTCCCTCTTGTGCTGCCATATGTTTGTTTCTCTTCTAGGTTTGTAAAGTTTTGTGTTGAAGTCCTTGATCTGAAAGTGCACAAATTGCATATGACACGAACATAGGGCACACGGATGATATGATTCAGGATGGTGCTATTTTATACAGAACGAAGGCTACTTTTAAGAGGGCCCCTTGCACAAATAGAATGTCAGTAAAAGAGAGCCCAAGGCTGAAGAAATGTGGTTGAATTCATGAGGCCTTGTTAGAATCCACCCTGCGGGGCTGGCCCTTTTTCTAACAGGGAGCGCTTAAGATGGCGAGTCAAACAATTCGAGAATGAGCAAGGGAAGTGAGGAGATTAATGCAAAATGAACTACAGCAGTATGGACTTAACTACAGAAAGTAGACTCCCCAAAGTGGCACTTTTTCCTGGCAAATATTCGTATTATTCTCATTATGAACTATTGAATTATTCAGTGACACTTCCATTTAATTTCACTACATTGAACATAAACGATTTTTGATAAAACTTTTGTATTGAGGATCGATCTAAACTCTACTTTTCAGTGGCAGTATGACTGTCAGACATGCTGCATTTTAGACTGTTTTTAGACATTTTTACACTCCTTTGACAAACTTCAATATATGCTGCAGCATTGGCCATTAAATAAAATCCCTCGATCGTCTACCGTTTGTTATATAAATTGATTAAAAATGCACCAGTGACTATGTCTAAAAATGGCACTTTGTGTCTTGGTGATGGTGATTCAAGAGTTCTTTAAACTTGCAGAATGCCGTGAAAAGCAAAATGGCTTGTATATTTCATTATACACAAATCATGGATATATTTTTCAAACTCTCTCTTATAGTTTGTGTCATTTTTTTGGTATAAACATGCTTGTCCTTGAATTAAATGTCACCACAACCACATTATCTTCAATATTTTGTTCTCTTGAATTCATAAACAAGTGTGTGATGCCGGTGCTTATGAGAACTACGAGCTTCCATTTCCTCCCTCGCAATGGTCTGTTGCCCAAAAAGCACCATGCAATTATTGATGAGGTTCATTATCAATAATTCAGCCATACTGTGATTAGCCAAAGGGATTGATGATTGGGCTTTGCGCCGAATCCTCTCATGTACACATCAATCCTCGACAAAGCCCGAGGCTTGCTGTCGTCCCTCCTTGTGTTTATTATTTTGTCGTCTGTCTCATTGTCTGTTCCGTTGCCTTTCTTTCTATCACGCCTTTCTCCTCTATACATCCTGCTGTACCTGACCTTCTCTCCTTATTCATGCAATTTATCTGCATTCCAGACATGCCTTTGTCCTTTGAAAGACAGCACTTGCATCAACAGGTGGCAAATGTCACACTGCCAGCCAGGAATGAGTGTGTGTCACAGAGAAAACTGGAGGGAAGGGATTGACTAATGTAAGCGAATCTTGGAGGGTTTTTTTTTTTCTAGCAATGTGGGGATAAATAGACCAGCTGACCAAGCTCACAAACTCCATAAGGGCAGCTTAGTGAAGACATTATGTGTGAGTGTGTGGATCGGGCCCAGTCAAATCTTGTCTCACACGCTTCTGTCAGTCCTGTTGTGTATTTGAGTTGTTGTGCATCCTAGTTATGTTGGCCCCTATTGCGTTTTACAAGGTAACACAAAGACTCACAGCAGCAGAGAAAGGGGGAAGGAAAACTTGCCAGAATAGAGCCAAAGTGTTAATTACTTATCGATTCAATTTGGCAGATGTAGAAGGCAGAGGGCACCTCAGCTCATTTCTAAAGCGGAGGGGAGGGAGAGACAATATACTGTTCAAATGTACCACAGTGTCTCATCTCTGCTTGACTAAATGTTTACTACTAATTTTACCTTGAAGCCATGCCTGGCCGCACTGCCTAGAGACTTTTTTTTTTTAATCACTTTTCAGCTTGGCGGCTCCCCTGCGACTCTTGTTTTTAACCCTCGTTCCACATTGTCTACTTTCATTCGAACGTTCACATCTCAACTTGGCCCTCTTTTCTTCTCTGTGCTAAGGTTTGTTGTCTGCTTGTTTCTAAATATAAAATGTACTTTTGAAGTAGATGATATGTGTAACATGCTGGTTACAATATGAGCAATTAATGACATCACTGGTAATATTACAGGCTACCCATTATAGCCTGTAATCAAAGCAACCTCTTTGTATACTCTTCATTTTACACTTGAGACCAAATGAGCTCCTTTCTCCAGACACGTCTTTTTTTTTGTGACGTGTAATCATGTGGGGAAAGATGTTGGATAACAGAATGACAACTATTTTATCAAAATGCATTTGGAGTTGTCCATGACAAATCAATGGGATGGGAAGTATTTTTATTTTTAACAAATGCTTTTGAGTTTAGTTCGTGGTTATTAATCCAGATGGGCATATATTTAGTTTTGTGAAAAAATCAAAGTATACCTTTTCAGATGGTATTTAAAAGAATACTTCACAATTACCAGCTGTAAAAAGTTTATATTTTGTCGTTAATTAAATCAATAACTTCATTAGTTTTTTTTATGTACAATCACCACTTCTTAAAAATGTATTCTGCCAGTTGTTGTCGAGTGAGAATTACATAAATTGTGACTGATTTTTCTTTGAGTACATCTGCTCTACATTATTCAATTGCCACTGTTTTGCAGTTGTTTCAATATAGTACATTAAATTGCAAAATCCGTACTATGTCCTCCCAGCTAATATTTGGAGCACACGAAATGTGCACCTAGCAGCTCCAATATATATCCATGACATGCCACCCGCCACTGCTGGTCATGCTAATTTGGGTAATGTTCAGTGATATGAGAGGGTCGGAACAATTGTTAGATTACCTCTGCCAAGCATTGGCCTTTCTCTTTGTCCAGCTGTCACTTCGTCTGTCTGCTAGATTTTAAAACTCAGGGGGACTCAAATTTGTAGGGGGTGTAACACAGCATAAAACTGCACCTGGTGCAGTGAGGTTCACATACTGTGCAGTATTCAAGTTACTTTATCAAAGCAACCTCTTCGAAGCTCTCTCTCCACCCAATTGTTGGTACAACAATACATGCCAAACTGCATACTGGTTCTAACTTAACCTTTTAGCTCATAAAACCTTCTTTTATATGTGTTCTTCCTTTGTATGATTGTGCTGATGCTGTGTATTTGTTTGGCTTTTTACTTACCTGTTATTCACGTGCAGCTGTGTGTTTGTGTGCGTGTGTTCTTTGCCAAGTGCATTAACCTGTCAACGTGCAAAGCCGCCTCATATCTTACCTCTAACGGCAAGATAGGAAAACCACTCCGCTTTTGATTTGAGGTGAGAAAAGTGGCTTAGCACACCTCTTTGATATATCTCACCTCCTCCTCCTCCTCCTCCTCCCCCATATTTGTCAATTTCATTTTTATCCCGGTTGGTCTGACAGCCGGACTGGCGCCTGACTTACCTGTAGATGTAGCTTCATTCGGACTTTTATTTGTTTACAAACGAAATATCAAGAACAGAATATTGCTTTTTGCTGTTCTGCTGGAAGTGAAGCAATGTAACAGCTTTTCGGGTGCAGTACTTTGAAAATGTTTTTATTTTTTGCATAAATCTTCCATCCATCCATTTTTTATGCTGCTTGTCCCCACGGGTGTCATGGCCGTGCTGGAGCCTATCCCAGCTGTCATCGGGCAGGAGGTGGGGGGCACCCTGAACCGGTTGCCAGCCAATCGCACGGTACACAGAGACCAACAATCATCCGCACTTGCACTCACACCTAGGGGCAGTTCAGAGTTTTCAATCGGCCTACTAAGCATGTTTTTGGGACATGGGAGGAAATCGGAGTGACCGGTGAAAACCCACGCGGGCACGGGGAGAACATGCAAACTCCACACAGGGAAGGCCGGAGGTGGAATCGAACTCGCACTCTAACATCTGGATGTGCTCAGCCAGGGGTGTCCAAACTTTTTGCAAGGAGGGCCAGATTTGATCAAGTGGAGGGGCCCGGGGGCCAATAGTTTTTTCTGACATTTTTGAACTAAAAACTTTCATGCAAATAGTTTGATGGGTGATGTGTCTTTGGGGTGGGGCAAGTTTGCAGTAGAGTTTGATTCCATGGGAGTGGGTGCTGGTTCGGTGACAGCTGGTTCCGTGGGGTTGGGTGCTGATTATGGCCGATTGGAGGCTTGTGGGGGCCGTTGTTTTCCTTTCCGTCTTTCAGCCTTGACGATCATCTTTGGCCGGGTTCTTGGCTGTCTCCCTCTGGCACCTGCTGGTTTTATCTCCAAGTGACTTTCCTGTAAACATTCTCCTCCATTCTTGCACATACACTGTCGCACCTCATCCATTCATCATTCTTTCAATTTTGTCATTTTGTACGGAATTATGTGAGCTTTGGCTGTGACATCATCAATTTATTAATGTTCCCTGACTATGCAAAGTTTGTACTCACCACTTACCATGGTTTTGTTTGTTTTTTCTTTTGATACTCCATGTACTTGCTTACGTCATCATATTCTTAGTTTAATCATGCTTCCAACCATATCTTTTCTTTGTTAGGCAAAATATTTCCCTCTGTCCAGAATGTTCAGTAGTAATCGAAAACTGGCGTCTAGCATTAGTCAAAACATAAGATATAATCAAAACATTTTTAGATGACTTTGGCAGTGTCCGTGGTTTTGAAAATCATCAGGCATGCATTAAACCGTTCCTTAAGGGTCATTAAGCTATTTAGGCAATATATCAAAAAACATTTGTTATTTCAAAGTGCTCAGAAATATATATCAGATCATAGTTATAAAAACCTTTGTCATTACCACCTATCAAAAATGCCTAGTTATGTCTCCTTTATTGATTTGGTGTGTAGGTATAATTATATGCTTAAAATATTTATTTATTGCTTTAATTTGTGAATATACTTGTCTGCTTATGTACTTTATTCAATGAGGTTTGAGCATATCTGTTTTTGTAGCTAGGCAGGACTTTTCGTATTTCGAACCCATTCCTTCAATTCATAGCTGAAGAGTCAGATAACATTGAACAAACTGTATGAAATACCTTAAATTTACATGAGTTTAATATTATTTTTGCCTCATGAACATTTTAAACAGGATTTATAAGTAATGCAAAGTTGTCTGTTATTATTAAAACTTAAAACAAGTGAATTTTTCCCACTGTTGACCAGTTGGCTAATAGCTAGAGGTTACATGTGGATATTTGAGAAATAAACAAGTTTATTTTGCTTGTCCAAGTTATACTAAAATGGCTTTAAAAAACTATAAATAATATATAATAATTAATAAAAAGTAATGCCCCCCCCCCCCCCCCCCCCCCCCAAAGATTTGGGTCAGGTGTGTCAAACTTCCGTTCTTGAAACTCTGTTCATATGCAGGCAAAAAGAAAATGATTTAAAAAAAAAACAAAAAACATTGGCTTCCTCCTCTTCTTCTCAAGGATGTAAAAGGCTTTGTAGGATCATAGCTGCTCTCACACCCTCTCCCTACTTCTGAAAATACCATATCCGTATTTCAATATATCAGTTAATGAAACATCTGATAAAAATCAGCTTATTTTTCTAGGGTGCAAAACGATCCATGCAGGGCGGCAGAGTGGTCACAATAGTGCAACCTTGAGACATGGTATTTATTATGAATACAATATACGTGACGTATGTGACAGACTTGTTATGCGATTGCTATGAATCACTTCCCTGCTTTTGACTCCATCATCAGTATAAATATTCATTTTTGCAGTGAATCTGTTCAACGTAAATGGTGCACTGGACTCAACTAGGCATCTTCATTTGTGTTATCAGGGCTTGCCTCCACAAGTCACCTCCTCCCACTGCTCTCTGACTCCCATCCCCTGTCACTCAGTGTAAGATGAAGGACCCAGAAAAAATGCTTTAATAAAACGTATTATTGAAGAGGTCTCCATGTATTGGAATATTACAGTGGGGTATTTTTCAAAGAAATAATCTATTATTCCCCCGCATTTTTCCTTGGGTCTATACTCTCTCTCTTTTTGTCTCTCTATTTGCCAACTTACATTTTGACATTCAACATTCAAGAATGGAGCAGAGGGCTAAAAGCAAGAAGCACTGGCAAGGAAGAGGGTGTGATGGAGGGATGGATGGTGGGCGGGGGAATGGGTTGAGATTTGCAAACAAATTTAATAACTGCCCCTGCAGAATCGAATCATTTTGCAGAGTTTGAAATTGCTCACCTCGAAAAAGAATGAGGGGGATGAGAGAAGGGCAAATTGAATACAGAGAGGGTGTGATGGGTGGACGAGAGGGGCTGGTAGTTGACACGTTACATCAATTTCAGACACTGGAACTATGCAAACATTTGGCTGCCATCTGAACACTTTGATGATAGGTGCACGGAAAGCATGAGTACAAAGATGGGTTGGATGTAAAAGTTTCAACAAGGGAGATGTTAGATATTTTGCAAGAAAGAAATTACTGTAATAGTGGCGTTTATGCCCTTGTTCTGATTATATTTTATCTTTATGTTTTTATTTTGTGACAAATAACAGCTAATGGATGGAGGGATTAATAGCTTGTAGTACGTTCTATGTGGTCTGTCCGGTTTGGAATGTGTAGAATCTCCGGAAATGTGTCAGTCGGTCTTGAAATGGTCTTATTTCAGCTGAACTGAACAAACCATGGTATCTTCGCATTTGTGAAGGACCTCTTGATGGCATTAACTGCTGATCAAACAAACCACATTATAAATAAATGAAGAAAAATAATTTAACTAAGCATGTCAAGTGTGAACAAGTCTTTAAACGATACTCGATTAGCCTTGTGAAGTAGCTACATATGTGTGAATGATTATAATATGAACACAAAAACTCGCTGACAAAGATGATTATCCAATATAAGCAAGGCTCCACCACTGAAGTCAAATTGACAGTTCTGCCAGTCTGCCAACCTGCTCTGTTTCCCCATCACTGCTTTCCAGAAATTAAGCATGGTGTAAAATCATCAATCATGTCTGTTTTTTTTTTTGAGTGGGGGCACATTAATTAGTTTTCGTTTTTAAAAACCTGCATAATGTGTGGATGAGGAAAAACAAGCTTCTTTGTGTATTTATAGCGCACCTAATTCATACAGTAGTTATTTCACTCCATTACGTTGACTTCACCTGATTGAAATTGTTTGTTGTAGCATGCATTGATTTTGTTTTGTGACTAGTCTCTATGAATGCAAAATAATCGCCGAGTGCTTGGCACATTGACATCGTTCTGCAGTTAGTGGTTCGATTCTCACGCCGATCTTTCCGTGCAACATGTTCTTGCACGCTTTCTCCTACAATCAATGATCATGCATGGTAGGTTGAAGAATGAAGATTTTCCTCACGCTGTGAATGGTTGTATATACCACCGAGATCTTGGTTAACTTCAGTTATCAAACACTGCATCATCACTGAAGCTGGTATTATACCTCATATTGCAATCATATAAAACACCACCCGAAACTCTCTAATTTAATTTCCTTGAAATATCATTCATTTATTGTACTGCCATTGAGTAAAATGGTACAAACACGTTGTATGTGCCAGCTGTGCAAATTGAAGTCGTTGCTTGGACAGACAATACAGGGCAACAAGAAATAAAAGCTTTGATAGTTCACAAATGCTATGCAGATAAACCAGATTTATAATGGGAAATGATCTCAACTTGACTCTTATTATATGTGCATTTACTTTAACTATAAATGGTTGAAATGATACAAATTGGGCCTTAAATGATTCTGAAGGGTGTGACCATAATGACCTAAAACCCTCACTAATTATTTCCTGGCCAACTTAATAACTCCCCTTTTGTGTCATGGCCCGGAGTAGTAGTCATTTGATTGGTTAGGAATGGTTTTAGTGTCATCAGTGTGGTTAATTGCTGTTCTGAAAATTAGTTTAATAAGAACAAATAACCTCAAGGATCTCTCTCTCACTGGCTTTCTATATTGAGGGGGAAAAGATCGGAATGATCCCTTAATGAGGTATAAAGTGTCCCCTCTTTCTAATTATCGTCGTTGATTACATGCTACAATCACAGAATCCGAGGGCTAACAAAAGGCTATTTACACGTTAACATACAGAAAAGAGAAAGGCAAAGCGATTGAGAATGCTCAATCTTTTCCTCTGGGGTTCTTGCCAAAGCTTCTGTCACTTTAATGAACAGATAATCCATGGTTGATAAATACATTAACGATTTAACTGGCAATTTCAGATACACATTAGTTTTTGTAACTAATGACCAATCGATAGCTAGTTTGCAAGACTTATTTTTTTGGTTTTATAGCCCTCCTGTGATAGAGAAATAGCAGGTGTGTAAGTAGCAATGGAATGCAGGGTTTGAAAGCCAATTGTATTTCTCCAATTCAATATGCCTTTTTCAATTCAAATGTTAATTCGTTATTGTATTTGGATGAGCTAAGTCATCTTTAAAAACCCAAATCCGATATTGTAGGTACACTCGTATAGCCCTAGCTAATTTTCTAATAGATTCTTTGCTTGGAGGAAATTTGCTACAAAGTTCAATGTAAAGCTTCAGGGGAAGGAGCTGATGGTTCAATTCCTGTTTAGTAGTAGATCAGCCGACTGGATGGGCTGCAATGTAGAATCAGAACTGAATGGCCAGGATGGCAGGCACAGTGTGACACAGTATAGTAAATCTTAAACTGAAAACAGTCTGTGCTTATCTGCTCATTGTCAGAGAACTTCAACCACAGGTGAGTGCCTCAAAAAGATTTATATACCACAGCAATGGGTTCTTCTGTGGAATCGGAAACAGCTTGAACCACATTCAATATTTCATGGTTTGGGAAGCCATATTCCCAGTTGCAATTTGGTCCAGATTTGGCCTTGGCAGTGGGCAGCATTAACCAGGTGTTCCATTACTTGCATCTTTCTTGCACACTGCCAATATGACAAGCTATGCAATCTGCTTTGAAAAATATACTAATAGATAGGACAACAATGGCTTTGAAATTTAATTTCAAATAGACAATAATACTATATTATTCCTATACTATTACTCAATGTTTTGAAAAGACAAGATTAATGCTGTTAATGAAAAGATTTATTGTATATATAGATAGATAAACATACTCGCCAAATATTGGGTTAGTTGACACTGTTTTGTTCAAATATCAATACAAGTCCAAATCCTTGGGATTTTACAGAGGTAGGAACAAAGCATTTTACTAAATCACTCCTCAATTACGCAAAATCTGAAATTGTGACCAAAAAAAAAAAAAAAAATGCTAAAAATTAGAAGGTCCACAAAAAGGCATAACAGTTAGATTGGAAAGGGAAAAAAACGTATAAACGGCAGCTTGGAAAATTGTGAGTCCACAACAAGCATGTGACGTTACAAGAAACATCTAGACAGCTAAAATCTAATCTACTCACAATAAGTAAAAGAGGACATGACAGGCTGGCAATTATTCTCAAGCTGTATAGCCGATGACATCTGGAATTTAAAAATTGAAAAGTTTAAGGAGAACAAGCAGGTATCTAAATAAATGTTTTGACTGACTCATACCCTTGAAGCAAACGCAACCCAGTTCACTGAGGAAGGTTTTTAAAAATGTGAAATTTTAGTATCTGATTTATGATTAAAAAATCATTCAAATTGCTGGAGTGACTTCAGTTACTTGTCATATTAATTAATTCCTTCTGTATCAACAATGAACATTTCTTTTAACATCCTTTTCGATCTAGATGAGATAGGTGTGGAGGACAGGAACCAGTTTCCTTTCAGTCACGCTCCCCAGCATTCTGGAGATTGATCGGTTATCAGGCATCCGTCTGACAGCTCGAAGATTAAATCTCATTCAGTAAGGATGGAAATTTGGGACAGAGTGAACAAGTAGGGAGAGATGGAAGAGAATGTAAAAAGGTGATGGAGAGAATGGAGACGCGTGAGAATTTTGGATAAAATATCCATGAATTATCAATGATCTTAGTAAAAAAACAGAGTTTATAAAATAAACACAAATTTGGGAGTTTATGGATTGTTGAATTTTGGTAGAGTTCAATGCTCCTTAGCTTTACACACTCCCAGGTAACATGCAGGCAGAGAGAAGAGACTCCTAGTGAGAGGATCTTTCTTCCTCTCGGCTATTGTTTCAGTTAACCTTCATTGCAAATTTATGATTGTCATGCACAAATTAATCTACAGTATGCTTTGTGCATTTACGGAGTAAGGGAGATACAATCCCATATGTTTTAATCCAACCATTTATTGTTCTTCAAGGTAGTCCTTACAAATGGAGCTGCTGGTAATAACACCATAAATAGAATGTAAAGTTGAATCCACCCTTTCTGCTCAATTAGAAACTAAATTAATGGAGTGTTTTACAGCATTCACTTAAATGCGTACCTACAGCAAATAAACCACAAATCCCAATTAAATAAAATGCAATTGAATACATATGTATGTTATATACACACTCTGAGACATTAATAATCCCTTTGGCGAAGTATGTAACTTTTTAATTATGCAACATGTGATCCCATTCCCATACATGTATCATTTAATCTACTGCACACCATTAGAGAAGCGAGATATATATGAATGAGATTAGTATAGTGCCCCAGTGCAGTTTAGGGTTTGGATGCCTTGCTCAAGAGCACCTTGGCATTGTTAAAAAAATAAAAAAATAATAAAAAATTAAGAACTGATTAAATGGGTCATCCCTGTTTTATTTTTGGTTTGCTCAAAGTACACTTAGCATATGATTGCTCTTGGTCAGTTTTCTGTCCACATCCTACCTAAGCCTCCCACCTACCAACCATGAAACGCAACAAAAGTCAAGGTATAGGGACTATAGCTAATGGCAAAGAGAGTTAATCAATGCACTGCACGATGCCTGTTAAGCCCCTCTATCCTATTCTCATGCATTACCGGCACTTCTCCTTCATTACCTATTCAACCTCTCTGGTTCGCCGCATGGCTAATCCTTTCTTTAGCTTGCCATTCCTCTCTCACTATTCACACTCCACATTAGCTTTCTATCCATTTCACAAATCCTACACTACTATTTTACTGGAATATCTAATTTTACTTAACTGGCTCCCAAAGCCATACCTACAGTGTAATTTCACTGGTGTGTCGAACAGTTTTTTTGTGTGCGTGTGTGTGTGTGTGGGTGGGTGTGGGGTGGTAAATTTACAAAATGATGAATGTGCGACCATCAAGTCCTGATTAGAGTTGGAAGCTGAGCTGGAATGCAAAACGTTAAGCTGTTGAATGGAAAAAATCAGCTTCTTATCTTGAAGTCGAGATCGCATGTCTGTGTCTGGCGGCGTATAAGAAGTAATTGATAACACTGGCAGGTGGCTCTGTCGGCAGGAGAGGAACGCTGGAGATTTGTACAGATCTTGACAATCTGACAGAAGCTGGCAACCGAACAGCCTTCTTTTAGCACTTGTGATTACTTTATTTCAGGCATGTGTGGAGAATCCTGATAACCAACACTGGGAATTGCATCACTTTTATTAGAAAAATAAAGACAACAAATTAACTTAAAGTTTTCATACAGTACATTTTGCTCAAAAAATAATTCAATATCCTATAACTGTTAATATGTAGGACATTTTTTTTCCCGTTTTATAAATCAGGACGCTGTTTGGCGACCTGTCAGGTTTCTCCATGATGTCTCCCACTGTTGGTCTTTTGTTGTCTCCATCCATCCATCCATCCATCCATCCATCCATCCATCCATCCATCCATCCATCCATCCATCCATCCATCCATCCATCCATCCATCTTCTTCCGCTTATCCAGGGTCAGGTCGCGGTGGCAGCAGCTTTGAGAGGGACTCCCAGACTTCCCTCTCCCCAGCACTTCGTCCAGCTCATCCCGGGGTATCCCAAGGCGCTGAGAGACATAGTCTCTCCAGCGCGTTCTGTGTCGTCCACGGGGCCTCCTGCCGGTGCAACATGCCCGGAACACCTCCCCAGGGAGACGTCCAGGAGGCATCCTGATGAGATGCCTGAGCCACCTCATCTGGCTCCTCTCAACATGGAGGAGCAGCGGCTCTACTCCAAGTCTCTCCCAGATGACTGAGCTTCTCACCCTATCTCTGAGGGAGAGCCCGGACACCCTGCGGAGGAAACTCATTTCGTCCGCTTGTATCCGGGATCTTGTTCTTTTGGTCACGACCCATAGCTCGTGACCATAGGTGAGGGTAGGAGCGTCGATCGACCGGTAAATTGAAAGCTTTGCCTTTTGGCTCAGCTCTCTCTTCACCACGATGGACCGGTACAGAGTCCACATTACAGCCGACGCTGCACCGATCCGCCCGTCGAGCTCACACTCCATCCTGCCCTTGCTCGTGATCAAGACCCCAAGATACTTGAACTCCTCCACTTCTGGCAGGATCTCATCCCCGATCCGGAGAGGGCATTCCAACCTTTTCCGACTGAGGATCATGGCCTCAGATTTGGAGGTACTGACCTTCATCCCGACCGCTTCACATTCGACTGCGAACCACTCCAGTGAGAGTTGGAGATCACAGCTTGAAGAAGCCAACAGCGCCACGTCGTCTGCAAAAAGCAGAGATGCAATGCTGAGGTCCCCAGACCGGACCCCCTCAACGCCTCGGCTGTGCCTAGAAATTCTTTCCATAAAAGTTATGAACAGAATCGGTGACAAAGGGCAGCCTTGGTGGAGTCCAACCCTCACTGGGAACGAATCCGACTTACTGCCGGAAATGTGGACCAAAGCTTTGTCTGGCCCCTCACCTAGGAACTTTTTGCCATGGGTGACCCTGCCAGGGGCATGAAGCCCCAGACAACATGGCACCTAGGATCATTGGGACACGCAAACCCCTCCACCATGATAATATGACGACTCACTGGTAACTGGTAAGTGCATTTTGTTGTGGGTTAGATGTCTAAGAGCCTCATACTGTTTGGAATAAATTAAATCAGAGCAATAACATATAATCCATTTTTAATAACTGCTTCATAAAAGTGTCTCACATAAAATTCTGAAAAGGGTCAAACTTCTGCCATATGGTCCAACTGGTGAATCTGATATTTTTGCATAAATAATGAGAAAATAATTCAATAAATTTGACTTTTGAAAAATATTTGGAAACAGGACAATGCAAATTTGCATAATAACCTAAATCTATTAGTAGATTTCACAAAGAATAAATCAATAATATTCATGACTGATTCAGTTGATATGGAATGACCCATGTGTAATGTCCTCTTCTACGTTTTCACAGGTTTTGACTTGTTCAACTAATCACACAGTATCTGATTCCAGGAGGCCTCTCCTCTCTATGTGAATCAGTAGAAATAAACCAGACGGCTTAAGAAATAATGTTTCTTTTCTGAGAAGTGCACTTAAGCGTATGATAAATCGCAAATGATAAATATATATATATATATATATATATATATATATATATATATATATATATATATATATATATATATATATATATATATATATATTTTTTTTTTTTTTTTATAGATACCGTACAATGTACTGCATTTAGTAGTGCTGAAGAGAATGTGTATCTTGTACGTCCAATTGCATAACCGACAAATAGGCAACCATTATGAAGACTCGTTTAGATAGATTAGCCACTGCTCTGCCTTTACACGTTAATGTGATTGCCTGCGTGGGGGGTCTGTTTGTTTCTTAGGGCCTTCATTAAGCTGTCATGACAAAAAGAATAGTTTTAAATAGATATTAAGGCTAAAGACCATCATGAGTGTGTGTAGGTTTGTACTTTGTATTCATATATATTATATGCATCCTGCAGTGCAGGGCTTTGCCCTTTTAAAAGCAGATGATCAAATCCTTTCAAAACATGTACATCTTGTGGCAATCATAAGGGCAAAATATGAAAAAAAGATTAAGATTAGTCTCAATGGCTTTTCTATGTGACAATTCCTATAAAATACAAGGCGCTATAGTAGTCATCAACCACATGCATGTGGAGATATAATATTTTGGGAAAATTTACCACATAAAGCTCATCCATCGACAATTCCAAAGAAACTTGTGGTTCTCTAATGGTGATGACAATATGCAATATGAAAGTTTAAGAATAATAGTAATAATAATAATAGTAAAAGTATTGATGACAGATTGTCATACGGCCTTTATGCAGCTATAGCGCACAGTGTACAAAATACATAAAAGTACATGAGACCTCACAGGAAAACAAGCAGACAAAATACGCAAATGTGTTTTCATTATTGAAAAGATGAGTGAATCCAATCAAACTGTTTCATTCCACTTTGGAATATATCGAGATGTGTATGATTTATTTTTTATTTTTTATTTTTTACAAGGCAGATGTATTTTTTGAAAGAAATGTCACATTTGCAATAGTATTTGAGAACAATATACAAGTACCAACATGTATAAATGGTGTTGGGAACTCAAGTATGATTGTGGGTTTTTGCTGTTATTTGTTTTGTTTTCTAACCCTGGAAACTAAATATATTTTGTTTTCTAACCCTGAAAACTAAATGCAGTATTTTTGTTAGAAGGATTATGCCCGTCAGCGACAATGTAATATAGCAGACATGACCGTAAGACCGAATTCAGAGTTTTTGCTAAACAGGCCTTGGATGAACACGACTTCCTTTTATTATTGGAGAATACAAAACAAGGGAGGAGAGTGATATTGCTGTGGGTTTTATACTGTAAATGTCTCTAGACACTAGAAATGTATTATTATTTCCATTTTCTGTCATCATCCATTTTATATCCTCGATCTCCTTGTTTCCTTGCCTCATATATTACATAGCTATATGGTTTTATGTTTGTTTTCATGGCCACAAGCATGGATTTCTCCTTTCTTTTCAAGTAGCATACTGTAAGTCCTATTAGACAGTTGCGTGGCTCGGCTACCCTTTTCCCCATCTCGGGAGGCACAACCGAGGTGCGGCACTTGGCCTCCCTATGGTCTTGCAATAATACTGTATATACTGTACCTCCACTCCATCAGCCTAATGCCAGCTTATTATTGAGCACCTGAGAGACAAGAGCTGCTAGATAATTATCTGCATGTATCATAAGCATGAGTATTTCACTGGCCAAAGGAGAGCTCACAGTACTCAGATAATGAACGAACAAACGATCTGCCAGCAAAAGGCCTTTAATGATACCAGGAATGTAAAGCCAAGTCTGAGGCACAAAGCAGAACATTAAACACGGCCACAATGGGAGAAATACAAAGAGAGATGTGGTTGTTGTTCAAAACAGCAGATGGATAGATTATGGAAATGAGTCACATTGGCCGGTGGACTGAAGCGTCAGAGCCATGATTAGGGTGGCTATTGATGGCGAAGGCAAGCAAATGGCATCGTACTTCTTCAGCTACTGACAGGTGCAAAGGTGCATACAATAACACACGGATGAGGCAAAAGACAGAGTTGCGGTAAGGCAGATGGATGGGTGGCAAGACACAACGATTCACAAGCCGTCGACATGCCAGCCAGACAGGCGAAGAGAGAGAGCGAGAAGTATTACTGAGTCTGAGTGGGGTGGATGTAGACAACGCATCACACGCAGTAAAGCAGCATTTGTTGTTATGTCCATAAGTCACAGTCCCTTGAGTTTTTTTTCTCTAAAATGAAAATCGGACGATGTTGTTCCTCCTCCAAGGTGTCGGAGGAAAGGAAAAAAAAAATCCATTCCTCCTCCTACCTCTTCTCAGTCTTTAAATCGCATCTGGTTTCATCACAGAAAAAAAGAAAAACATGAGCTTGTCACAGTAAAGCATCATTTTTATAAAAGAGTTGGAAGAAATACAGCGCTGCTGCAACAATTAGTTCTTCGTACTGCGTCATAAGATCAATTGTGAAGTTATCCCGGCTAGACATCTGGCCGTGTGATTTCATATAGTTGACTTATATTGTCACATTGTATAGGCAGTGAAATGACACTCCTATTCAGACATGACAGTTGTTTTACTTAATGTCGATTATGTATTGGATGTTGGAATTGCCTTGATGGCATATTAGGACACATCACGTATGAAAGAACGCTCCTTGCCTCTTTGTCTTTGTTGTTGTTGCTATCTGTTGTGGCTACATCATTTGTGGAAAATAAGTTATCTTCTTCATAGATAGTGTTCTTTTCTTAACATGAGAAATGAAGTAAGCAATGGGTAACTGTCGACTCTATCAATTATGCTCAGTTGGGCTTTTACTTATTTGAATAGTCAGAAATCGAGCCATTTTATGATACATCACCTTTTGCAAGTCTTACCTTGTCATCTTTGTAAATGGAGAACTGAGAATGTCCAGAGCTGTAATAGCGCTCATGAGGAGTCTGGAAAATGTGGGTGGGAGTTGCCCTTGTAAGATTTTGACAGTTGAGTTCAACTTATTTTTCACAATCTACTTTTCTTCTGCCCACATTGCTCTGTATCAAACCCACTCAAACATGACATTTGAAATATAGCTGTTTGCATTTCCATGAAGCTCAATCGTTGCATTAAAACCTCTCTATCTAGTACCTGTAATGACTTTACCATGTGGCAAGAATGAGCTCCTAATGCTCTGAGAGTTATTGTCGCAGTTTTTTACTTTCATACTATATATAGATGCTTTCTTATCATGTAGCTGTCCATTGCCATATATTTTCCAGTTACCAAGGGGACATATAGACATTGCAAATAAAATATGACTAAATGACAGACTCGTTGAGTGCCCATGTGACGGTGGCTCAATGCAAATTTTTCTCACAGTCCAACACAAATGTGTTTACAAATTTCACAATTCAGCGAAGCACCTTGTGTAATTGATCATCTTATTTTATTTTTAACGTCATGGGCACCCTCTCTAAAAATCAACATCGATGATCGGGTTGAATAAAAAATAAAGGCTGGTTGCGCAAGGTTGCCTGTAGTTGTTGCCAGAGCTAATTTGATCAGTGTTACAGGACAGTTGCAACTACAGGGAAAGACAACTGGATTCTAATGTGACATGCTAATAACATTAAAGGTTACCCTCCGAGCAGCATTCAATTAAGATGCATCACATAGGAGGAAGTGCTCTTATAGTGATTATTTGTACAGCTGTACATTTTCATTATTTATTTATCCATCTATTTAGCTTAATTGGCTGGACAGATGCCAAAAGGTGAAGACATATTTTACAGAAAACAACCTCCTTAGTTGATTTATTTGGGTCTACATTTTGGAAATGCCCACAGGTGCTTTGTTTGCATCCACTGAGTTCACAAATTGTTAATATGTAGTGACCCTTTAAACATATTACACGTTTCTCAAAGTCCTCTAACGTTTTCATTTTCCATGGTTTGAAACTTGTACTAAAGTCTTTCATCTGGAGTGGCGGTTCACTTGCACTTTGAGAAACTGGGTGTGTGCCACTGAACAAAGCACAACTCCCAATCTCTAAATCCATGTGCATACAAATATGTAGGCCTGACCTCTGTGTAGCATGTGGGGGAAACTTCTCTTGGGGACAAATAAAGGGATTGCATGTTTTTACATCGAGGTTGCCATTGGTGTAGACTGTGCTGTGCAAGTCAGTGACTCTTTGTAGTGACTGGAAAATATGTGTGACAGCTTGGGGACATCACACTCTCAGGGAGAAGGAGGTTCACCAAATATCTGTCCCTGCTATTAACCTGCTGTTACTCGGGTATTCCTGGGGCAAATGGAGCTGGCAAAGAGAGTGTCTCTGGTTTGCACTCGTGCCAGCACAACAGTGCAACATTTCCCACAATTTGGATGAATGATTTATGTTAGAGGCTCTTATTTCAAGTTTACCAACTTGGTGTTCAACTTAAGGTGTTGCACTATCTTAAGGTGTCTTTCAGTTGGTGAATTACCCTAATGTACACATCCAACTTAGTACACTTTAAATTGTATGTGGATGCTCAGAGACACTGGTACTGAGTTGATAAGCAAATAAAAAATAAAATAAATGTGTTTTTATTACACAGCACATCATAGCAATTCCACATAATATTCATGTTCCATCAGGAAAGGTCTCTTGAAGCTCCAATTTAATAAGTGTGGGAAAGAACTAGCCCTTGAATATGACACACATACTACATGAGTTCAAATGCTTGTCTCTCAGTATTCAGCGAATTAAGACCTGGCAAATGGAGTGTCCAGGTATTCTAAGCTCTAGAGGAGCACTTGTCGAGTCAGATTACTGTTTAATAATTGATGAGAGAGAGCGAAGGTGAAGCTGAATGATTGCTAATGCCAAGTGTGTTTCTGGCCAATTTCACAACGCAGTCCTTCTGATTATGGAGTATATTTGTTTATTTTGTCGAATGACATATCCGATGATTGTATTAGACTGACTGTCCGACATTTCCACATGAAACTTTGGGATTTTCTTTGTCTTGTCTGTGCATTTGTGTAAAACATGCCAGGTAGATTCAATACTCACTTCATAGCCAGATTATATTCACTTGTTAGACAGTCCTGCATCAGCTCAGTTGTCCTGTGCGTTCTTGTATTTAATGCTCACATTGATCTTGTCCCCCTCTACATCATGCACGGATGTGTGTTCAGGGAAGGTGGATCATCCATGTCCCCTCCCTTGCATTTTTTTTTCTACTGAAAACTATAAATACATCATTCGGATTTTTATGGCACAGGTGATATATAATAAAACCTCAGAAAACCACAATGCTACAAATTGTTGCACTCCTGACTATTAATTGATAGTAAAGTGAAATATGATAACCCTAACTATTAGTATCAGTTCTACAGATGGTATCTTTTGTGCAAGTGTGTTTAAACTGAGCTAAATTGAATTAAAGCTTGATACATTCAAATTGAAAGTCTATTGCATCATAGTTGTAGTCCAGCCAGTTTAAGGTAAAGCCATGCTGGGCATGTTGAATCCTCCAATAACATATCGGTACTATTGAAAATATAATAGTAGAAATTTGAAAAAAAAAACTCATCTACGTATCTTCTCAATGTTTCTTAGTATTTGGTCTGGGGGTCACTGGATTTCACGGGCCTCTGGTCCTTATCAAGATCAATTCCATTCAGCTTGATACAAGTTGAGCCTTTTTATTACCGCAATGAATTTGGATGGCTAATAAGCTGGAAAAGAAAAAAGCAATGCTCTCACACCTGTAGTCTGTAGTGACCTGAAGCAGGTGCAAAAGTGACAAAATGAAGCAGAGGAAGTGCCCTTCTGGAATCATCTGACAACACTAAGGTTCGGAAAACACTATGGTTGAGAAAAGTTTGCACTTAAGAGTCTCATTTTAAATTGTCACTTCGTCTTTAGTTTCCAAAACTGATGCTCATACAGGTTTGTGGCATGTTTTCAATCATAGATCGCAATTTCTGCCAAGTGTTTTTTATGTTTCAGCATTGTGAATATTTTTTTTTAAATATACCGTAATTTTCGGACTATAAATCGCGGTTTCTTTTTCATAGTTTGGGTGGGGGGGCGACTTATAATAAGGAGCGACTTATGTGTTTTTTTTTCAAAAATGTTCCCCCCCCAAAAAAAGTGAAACCGTGATAAACGAACCGCGATGTAGCAAGGGATTACTGTAATTTGAATTTCAAGTGACGTCAGCAGCGCAGCGCGGCGTGGCGCGGCGGTTGTTTACAAAAAGGACAAAGACCGATCACGGGATGACGAAGATGACGAAGGGCTCCACATACTACCGGCATCATTAGCGGCTCTGTTTCTAAGTGACACGGAGGACGAAGAATTTGAAGGATTTAATGATTTGGAGTGACACAGAAGGTTTGAAAAACTATTATGGCTTTTACGCACGCCTGACCCTACTCTACGGAGCTCTCTTTCACCTCCGAGGATAGAAGTGGGGGGCCGGCGCTCGGCCGGGTGGCTGTCCGGGGACGGTGAATGGGGCTCGGTCATGGCTTTTACGCACGCCCGGTCCTATTCTATGGATCTCTCTTCCACCTCCGTGGCTGGAACTCCACGCTGCCACACGCTTGGAAGTTTGTTTTGTTAAATAAAGAGCCGTTTACCAAACCCACGTCTTTCCTTGTACTTTGTTAACGCTACAATATAATTATATACTAGTTGTGTGGAATAACGACGAGGCTGACGTCAGGGCGCACGCGCGGCGTTGTTGACAAAGGATGAGGAATTTGATCGATGGATTTAATGATTTAGAGTGCACAGATGGTTTGATAATATTTTTGCTTATATAATAGTTATTTGATATCTAATTTATATATCGTTATATGGGCCTGTGGAGTATTTTGAAGTGCAAGCGCCGTCAGCGGCGCGCACCCATTGTTGACAAAAGGATGATCGATGGATTTAATGAATTGGAGTGACACAGATGGTTTTATAAACGTGTTATTTATGTAATAGTTTTTTTAATAACTCTGAATGTTACATCAGGCCCGTTCTCAGCTCTTCGTTTGTGTTTTTGTCACGTTAGCATACATATCGTTTAGCCTAATGTTGCTCGTTCATGTCTGTTCTTGGTGTTGGATTTTGTCGAATAAATTTCCCCCCAAATGCGATGTATGCTCCGGAGCGACTTATTTATGTTTTTTTTCACGTTATTGTGCATTTTATGGCTAATGCGACCTATATTCCGGAGCGACTTTTAGTCCGAAAATTACGGTATATAACTTTCAGGACCCTACTTTTGTGTGTGGTGTATAGTTTTTATGGCCACTATATATTGGTGGTTAGGTGCATAACAGGGGCATGCAAAATATCAGTCATTGTGTTCTCTATATTCTGTATAAATGATTCTCATGTTTGTTAATACTCTATCCACTTTGCATAAAATGAAATGAAGTTTCCCACTTAACATCCTTGTCAGGCTCAGGGGACCTTCAAGATTAAATGTTTGACATCTATGTACATTTTTGTGGTGCTGACCTGACTTCCCACTGCCTCAAGTAACTCAGACTGTTTCTTTGGCTTGTCTGATTTCATGGAGAGCAAAGCACATCTCAGGTGAGAAAAAGTTCAAACTGTCACTGAGTCGTAGAGCGCAAGTAGAATTTATTTCTCTCATTTCTCTTTCAATTTCCTCCATCTTTCATTCACTTTCTATAGTCCTCTCATATGCACACACATACATGGGTTAACACTCAGATACGGTGCAATTCAGAGATCAGGAAGTGGGTTTTCCATGTCTCGCAACTTTTAAAAAATTCAACAACTTGAACATCTGAGAATTGTATTTGACTTTGGCACAGAGGCCTCAGTGTGAGCATGTTAACCTGGGAAAAGACGTTTGCATATTTCAGAAGCAAAATGCTTTCATGCCATTCATGTTCAGCTATAATAAGTGAGAAACACAAGATAAGTGTTGATGTTTTTTTTAAAAAAGATTTTTTAAGGAGAACTCGGTGGAGCCTTGAGGGCAGAAAAACAGTTTTTCAAAACTGTTTCATAGAAAGAGCCCTTATTTGATTAGGGTATGCTTTGAGGTGTCAAAATTAATTGACAATGTAGTCATGATGAAACAAATCGCCTTGTATTTGAATAATCATTCTTTCAGAGTCATTAGAGACATCCTGTGATTTCAGGCTCTCAAAAGTAATAATTCTCTAATTTCTCTAGTCCTTCATGAAAGCAGACTGATTTAGCTTTTGCATTTAATCAAAAGAAGACATTCTCAAACATCTGCTTTTACTTTGGAAAACAATGACCGTCAATCTTATTTTTCTATTGCTTAACTGGTGTTTTGTTGTTGGTTTTTCATCAATAAATTATACCATCCATCCATTTTACATACTACGTTAGCCTATCCCAGCAGTCATCGGGCAGCAGGCGTACTAGTTGCAGCCAATGGCATGGCACACAGGCAACCATCGCACTAATATCCATGGACAATTTGGAATACTCAATCGGCCTACCCTACATGTTTTTGGAATGTGGGAGGAAGACGAAATACCAGGAGAAACCCCACGCAGGCACGGGGAAAAAACCACACAGGGAGGACCGGAAGTTGAATCAAAACTGCAACCTTGAACTGTGAGGCAAACGTGCAAACCAGTGATCCAGTGCGCCACAAAATGAAAAAAAATAATTGGTAAAAAAAAATAGGGGGGGAACAAATAAATAAATAAATAAATAAATAAATAATTCACTTAAATGCAAGTAAAATTGTATCTGAATTTCCGAATAATCAATGCTAAAGATTTTCCATAGTGACAGCCCTAGTTCAAATGTGTCATTTTAAATGTAAAATATAGAACCTATGTCACAGCAAAGGTATCGAATATATTAGCAATATTCTTAAGTGTTTGATACCACTACAAACTATTGTCAACTTTCTGACAATGTCAATCGAAACCATTCATCGTTTTCTTCATAAACTAAATCATTGCAGTTGCTCATTGAATCAGTTTGTACCAATATGATGTATTATTGCAAGAAAACTCGCATGGAGAATCCTTCTAGTGAGATCGTGTTAGTGCATGACCTTCCCGCATGTCGCAGAATAAAAGTTGCCTGCGTTAAATAAGACCTCCAGCAGCACTCCTTGATAAAAATGCAAGACTTCATTAATTAGAACTGCAAAATTGTCACGCTCGTTCCTAAACAGGAGGTTAAACCGGAGTGAAGCCAAGTGTGGTGCTCATAAAGATGGCAGGGAAATAGCATTTTGGTCGAGGACTCTTCAGAAACATGGTTGTTGTTCGGCTTTGACAAGGTCTTCTGGAATTGTGCTATGTAAGAACACTTAAGATATGTTCGCGACTGGAGCTTTTTGTTAAGGATTCTTTGTGCTTTCACTCGGGACTTTTTCACCTTTCAAGAAAAATGAGTTATCATTCAAGTGTTGTCAATTTGTTGTTGAGTTTTGCACAGCCAAGCAAACTAGAAAGTTTATCTTGGTTTCCAAAGTCTCACAATTCCAGTAACTTTTCCAAATGAAACCATTTTTGTTGATCCTTGCAATATAGACATGACACAAACATACAAGGTAAACTATTTGAAGCATTTAAGATTGTCCTTGTGCATCAACCGTCATGGCTTGGATATTAAAGCGGTCTTGTCCTAAACTGACAGTGGTCGGTTTGACTCTGAAATGATTCTGACCACATCAAAGTATCCTTTAGCAAGATGATGAACTCCCAGTTGCGGCATCAGTATGTGAATGAAAAAAGTGTTCAAATGCTTTGCATACCTTGTAAGTATAAAAGCATGAGACAATATTCAACTGGGAAAATATTTGATGTGACTTAGGGACACTACACAAAAATAAAGTAGAAAATAAAATGTGAACAGACGGGGCTTGCAAGCCTAGACAAACGTGACTTTGTGAAGAAACCAGGTTATTTGGTATGTAAGAAGCAAGTATACATGATGCAGACTCAGTACTTTTTTTTCTGGGCTGATCTAAGAGTCTGTTTGTGTGTGTGTGACCATGTCCTGAGTAGAGGCTCTTCACATCTGCACATATACGTATGAAGCGGTGCAAATCACAGCTTAACTATGTATGGTCCCTGCTGTGGGAGTCCATGTTTAATTTTGCATGCTGCAAGAGTGTCATAACATATTCACATCACACAACTCAACAAGCTCACTGGGTCAGAATAAAGAAGTGCAAAGTGTCCATTAGTCTGCTGAGCTTGTGAATTCCTGCACAGTTGCTCATTTGCATGTGTATATAGTATATGTGGACACTCAACTTTTATGAAGTTGCATGGCTAGATTACTCAAAAAAATATTATTTTCAATAGCTGTATACTAAATGTACAAATTCTTGTAATAGATCGAATGAAGGCATTGTCAAGACCAGCATTTGCAACAATCAGAAAAGTTGTAAACACTAACGCCAGTAAGGATAAGACACAAAGCATGTTTGAAGCATTTAACACATCAAGGAGAGATTTTCACATATGCTTTGTATAATTTATTGACCTGCACACATCCACACTGAATGTACAGTGTGTGTTATAGCACACGGAAGCGCATACTTTCCATGGTGCAGCACATTAACACCCATACATACGACAGATTGAGGTCACTCTCATTAAAACTGCTGGGAGATAGTTAACATGTTTTGTTCACACCCTGCATTCACCATTTTGTCGTTGCCATCCTTGGATAGCGATTTGCTTTTAGTGCTGTTAAAAAACGTTGATATAGACGAACTGACTCATTTGCCGGCTTGACTGGTATACTCTGTGTGATTTCATCATGTTTTGTCATGCAGTAGGATTTGTTGCAAAATGTCCGCAGAGGCCTCCAAACTTGTTCTTTCTGTCTCCACTTATGATCTTCCCTGCTCTTCAATTCTCCAGCACAACAAAGTCAGCATCAGTTTGCTTGACCTAAAATTCTTACCTTCATGATCACAAGTCAGCTTTTAACTCTGCAGTGGTTAGGAGGCACTTTACACGTGAAAGGCACAAGTAAAAAATACATGATGTTTACAGAGACCACGTTCCTTCAAAGTTTTCTCAGAAAAAGGTCAGGTGAAAATCTAATTATCCTCCAACCAACCAACCATCAATTCCATCCAACCATCCATCCATCCATCCATCCATCCATCCATCCATCCATCCATCCATCCATCCATCCATCCATCCATCCATCCATCCATTCTTTGAAACATGTTTCTATTCAAATGAACACACACAAAATTGTTGTAAAAATGACAGACGCAGATAAATTGCGATTGAGTCAATGGGTTCATACAGTGTCAGTCTAGAAAGTCATTGAATCACTTTATAACATTAAGATTCTATTAAGACTGGTGCAATACTGACAGAAAAGGGCAGCAAATAAAAAAAATGTTTTTAAAAATGTCCTTGCACCTTTATTTGGATCAGCACCAAAATGTATTGTGGCAACCTTGGCCCGTGCCCCCACCACAAGCATTGTGGAAATAGGTCCAGTAGATTTAGCTACTACTAACTGTGATTAAAGATGGAAAATTATAAACTTGACAATACAAAACTGTTTCCAAAGAAAATCATCCCAGTTGAAAAAAACTGCATTCAGGTGTGGGTGGTTAATAGAGAATTTTGTCATTTTGTCTCTTGCTATCATGAAAGATATCAGCATGACCAGGGTGTTTCATAACTGCGGGATTGCACTTCAAAAATACTTCAACACACACAAGCCAAAGTGGAAAAAAACATTAAAGACACTAGAGGTCTCACAGGCACATTATTAAATTAGTCAAGGAAACATGCGCCCAGTGCCTCAAAGACTAGAGGCTTTCTCTTTTCAGCTAATCCCAACAAAGGGACACTTTCTCCTTTGTTAGACTCTCCCTCGTTTCAATTTGACCAAGCAACAAGGGATCCAGGAAAGGGAGGATTCTTTTCCAAGTCTAGAAAGAACAATCATTCATTTTTTTTAGGGGGGGGTTGGTTTTCCTAGGAGTTAATCTCAACTCTGCTGATTAGCGACTGGCATCGTGCACGATTGGCTTCTTCAAGAGAAAGGGAAACAGAGGGGAACAAAGGTAGAAAATAAAAGAAACAAACTTAGATATCCACCAAGAGAAAGAGAGAGACGCACACATCTTACAAACAGACAAATCCAGTTCGCCCGGGAGAATAGATTAAAAAAAAAAAAAAGAAAAAGGAAAATTAAATGCAAGAAGATGAGCAAATATTCAACACCTCAGGAATTTCATTCACAGCAATCATAATAAAAGTTAAATTAACTTGATCAAAGATGTTTCAGTGAAAACAATGTTTAATGTTAAATAATCTGTAACAAACAAATCTCCCAAATTAGGTATACTGCTATGCTACAAGAAAATTAGACCCATTTGGTATCGTTTCCATGGTCATAAATAACACAGGTCAACAACAAATTTGTTGTCTGAGTTTTTTCAGCTGATTTAGGACGAATCTGATGCGCTGAATCCAAAAATCACATTGGTTTTGCTCAATCAGGTCAGGTTTTTGAGATATGGCCACGTGTGCTTACCATGCATATTTCGGAATTAAACTTGGTGACCAGGATAAAGCCTGGGCACCACACATAGTGTGCAAGGCATGTACTGAGACTCTGCGTGGATGGACCAATGGCAAGAGGAGTCTGAAATTTGGGATTCCTATGGTTTGGAGGGAGCCGACAAACCATGTCACTGACTGCTACTTCTGTGCTGTTGATGTGACCGGTATCAACAGAAAGAACCGAGGAAGCCTCAAGTATCCTGATCTTCAATCAGCACGTCGTCCTGTAGCTCATTGTGATGAAATTCCAGTGCCTATCTGCGGAGAATTTCCTGACATTAGTGACGGAGATGTCTCCAGTGTTGAAAAACATGAAGAAGAAGCAGAAGTGGTTTTTGAAGATGATGCTCGACATCCATTTTCCCAAAACGAGTTGAATGATCTAGTTCGCGACCTCAGCTTGTCAAAGGACTCTGCCGAACTGTTGGCATCCAGATTGAAAGAAAAAAACCTTCTCTCTAACAGTGCTCGTATCACTTTCTACCGCAATAGGCATCGAGAGTATCTCAGTTTTTTCTCTGAGGAGAAGGACTTGGTGTACTGTGCAGTTATTGCCCAGCTTCTGCTCACGCTTGGTGTGTCACAGTACGAACCCAAAGATTGGAGACTCCTCATTGACAGCTGTAAGGGATCACTGAAATGTGTTCTGTTACACAACGGCAACCTGTTTGCCTCTGTACCTATCGCCCACTTGACTACGCTGAAGGAGAAGTATGAAGCAGTGAAGTACGTACTGGAGAAAATTGGCTATGATCAGCATAAATGGTTTATTTGTGTTGACCTGAAGATGGTGAACTTTTTGTTGGGACAACAGTCTGGCTTCACCAAGTACCCATGTTTTTTGTGCATGTGGGATAGTAGAGACCGTGCTCAGCATTACACGAAGAAGGACTGGCCTGTGCGGGAGGAATTGATGCCTTGTAAGGAGAGGAACGTCATCAACGACCCTCTGGTGGACAGAGACAGAATACTCTTTCCACCTCTGCACATCAAACTTGGCTTAATCAAACAGTTCACCAAGGCTCTGGACAAGGATGGTGACTGTTTCACTTACTTGTGCCAAGCTTTTCCAGGATTAACCATGGAAAAGTTGAAAGCTGGCATCTTTGACGGTCCTCAGATCCGTGAGCTCATCAGAGATCCAGAGTTCGAAAATTCAATGAACGAAGTGGAACTGGAAGCTTGGAAGGCATTTGTTCTGGTAGTGAAAAACTGTGATTTTGTCACAAGATCCGATTTTTTCAAATCAACTTGGCACAAAAACCTGACCTGATGGAGACAAATGGATGTTATTTCCTGATTCAGCAGCGCAAAGCTACCCTAAATCAGTTGTAAAAATCAAGACATTCAAAAAATAAAAAATTGTTGCCCAGTGTAATCATTGGGTAAATGAGGGCGAATTTGACATTTGAACTCAATGCAATATGATTTTGCCATTAGAAGCACTTTATTTTTTTGTATATTTTTAGAATTAATTTCCCAACCACTAACTCGCACCTTAGGCAAATAAGAAGTCTCTATCAGTCACATGTCTATCAAGCAGAAAGGTTCAATTCACTTCACCATGATTATATTGCCTTCCTATGGGATATTTAGGCACATTAAACACAAAAGTGATGAGAAGAATCTTGCTGAAGGCAGTTGGCTTTCCGCTCGAAGCGATGAGATGTTATTCTGAGATGTTCCTTTGAAGGATTGTGATAAGCATAACAAATAAATTAAATCATTGTATAGTGAAAATGAACAAATAGCATGCACTACTTAGCTTTAACCCATTGAGGGATGAGCCAAGAGAGAATCATTTTGTCTTCTTACTTTTTGTTGTGAATTCCCGTTTACTTTATCGATGGTGTCACATTTATTATCATTTTTTATTGCCTTTTTTAAACAAGCTATCTGCATTGTCAGCTTATGTGAAATTTAAAACTACTAAAACTTTAGAACTACAGTGCATTTCGGTACTTTGTATGCAAATGAGTTGCCGGCTCATCAGATTCAGTCAGCAAAAGGATGAGCCCATTGATTGTATTTTTAAATTCATCATCTAAGTCTCTCAAAAAAAGATACTACAAAGATATCCTAGGCAATACAACCACTGTGGGGAGCAATTTATGTTGTTTCAATTTGTGCTGCTTCTCTATGTTCTCAACAGTAACAGTATCAAGAGATTTATGTCCCCACAATGTGGAGATATACCTGCAAAACACACTCACGCACACGCACACACACACACACACACACACACACACACACACACACACAAGCCTCCAGTCACTTCCACTTCAAAGACCCACTGCTTGATTGGGCCACAAGAGGTTTGGGGTAGAGACAGGACAAAGTTGGTCCTCAGAGGAAAGATTTGCTTGTCTGCCTCGGTACAACCAATCTGTAGCGCAGAGCATGAGGCTTTAGCAATAAATAACAGAAATAATGGGTGAATTAAATCATAAATCTTTCTTAAAGTTTTCAGTGTAAATGTTAGTCATATAAAAGGCAGCATTAGACAAAGTTTGAAATCAATTTCAATATGGAAAATCTTTGAGATTAATTGGTTAATTAATTAATTTATGATAATTAACAAACGTATCCGGGTAACTTGACCTTGTACAGCTTGAATGTATAATTTTAATGAATGTTTTACTATTTCAAACAATTCTGTCGAAGAGATATGAGTGAGTGTAATTTGTTTCTAGTAATTTGATGGCGGTCCTCATGAGAACAGAAATGACTTTGTCACAGTCATGCTCCTAATCATTATTGGGACTTTATACCGCGACAAATAGTCACGGTCGTTGCAGAGGAATTTTGGTGAATCAATGACATCATTGAGAAGAAATTTACTAATTTTGTTGTCCTTTTTTTATTGCATTTACGTGTTTCATTAAACAAAAAAAAATACGACAATATATTCAATGATTAATTACTTTTACTTTTATAGAATTGTATAGAATTTGTCAAATTCATTGCAGCAAACTCCATTTTATTGTCTAAAATTTATTTAAGGAAGAAAAAAAAGAATACTGGAATGAATGCAAGGAACATATTTGTGCAAAAGATGTTAAAATTCAAAATCAAAACTGGATCCAAACTAATAACATTTCTGATTAATTATAAATATTTTATACTGTATTAACATACATTTAATCTTAGTGAATATGATTTTCTCTCCAAATTCCAGGCACTTTTTAATTGTCCTGCTATTTTGCTGTTCAAAGATGGATGTTCTCTGCTTTAATCCAGTTCCAGCCAGACATCTTTGAAAAGTGTAATCAATCACCCAAGCGCGTACTTGCGGTGCCCCTGTCAATTTCAGGTTTATCATAGTATTTAGCATTTCCCATCTTTTATCATCATTCCTTCTTGAGTATGATTCTTGTCAGAAATGTAACTTATTCACCATTATGATGGCAATGATTTCTCAGGAGCGAGTCCGCTACGTGTTTAGGTGCAATCGTAACCAGCCAAAGCTGTTGCTGGCTTGCTGCTTTTACATAAATGGCACAGGGCTTCCTCTAAAAATTGGACTGAAGCTTCTGAGTGAAGCTTTTTAGGACCATCCCAGTGGTTTTTCGCTTTTCATATTCTTACTCAGTGGTTTGTTTTGCTATTCATTTTAATGAGGTGCAAAATGCAAATTTTACCTCAAACAGCGACGTCAAACCTCATCTTTCGAGCCTTGTTATTATAAATTAACGTCAGTGTCAGTGAGTGCACAGTAGAGATGAATACTATGGTTTATTTAGTAGATTTGTGGAATGTGTTAATTTGATCGGGCATGTGCAACTTGATTATCTTCAAAGTCAAATGCCCATATATATGTAAGTTAGATTTCAATCGACATTTTCTGCAAAAGTATGGCCCAAAGGGGGTTGGGTGCAAAAGTGTAATGGCGGCAATATTTTCTTCTTCACACATAAAACAGAGCAAGACTTTTACAGCAAAGTCTGTCTCATTGCAACGGATCACATAAAGGAAGCCTTTTTTATTGATTATGGTAGTCACCTCAGTTATTTCATTCTACATGGAAAAGACTGAGTTATATTAGATGTCTTCTTGTTATGTGTTCTTTTCTGCTTGGATACCAGTGGTGCTCTCCAAAGACACTTTTTTTGATTAAGGATCCACTTTGCTGCCTTGCAATGGCACCGGATCCACTTTAACTTTATATTACCTACACACTTAAACACTTGTCCCCCAGTGAATGAACCCTTGTGACCTAAAGAATCATTACAGTCGTAAGTCAGCCAATACATGTTCTTTTATGTTATTTCTTGAGGTTATTAAAGTAAATGATTATGAGTATTAAAGCAATGAACGTTACTCCCTCCCCCCCACCCCCTTTCTACTTTTAATGACCTATTGTGTACTATGTATATATTCGTGAAGACACGTGTTTGTTTGTTTGTTTTTTTTGCATGTAATTCTATTTTTATTTTTCATAATGGTGACAATTCAAGAAGGGTTTTGTTTTGTGCCCATTGCGGGCAAAATGAATCAGAAATCAAATCTGAAAACCACAAAAACTAAACAAATGGCAATATTTTTTTCTTATTGGCCATTGTTATGTAAAATAATATATAAGCTGCCCTATATTCTCCTGCAAATGATGTACAGTACCTTTACAGCACATATGTCAGAGTCAAGGCCCGCGGGCCACATCCGGCCCGCGAGAAGGTTTTTTACGGCCCCTGGGATGATCTTGATTTATTATTAGAACCGGCCCGCAGACCGCAGCAAGCCGGCAGCCCGCAGATCTTTTACACGCACCAATACTACATTTCCCACAATGCAACGGTGACGCACCGAGCAGTAAGCTGCTTCATTTCAGTGTTTATTATTAGCAGTCAGCATAACTGTAAAATTAACTTTCAAAAATGGCAAAAAGGAAGGTGGACACTGAGAACTGGGGGTTTCAAACAAGTGGGAGTCGGAGTATATCTTCACGGAGGTAGCTGGAAAACCTGTGTCTTCTGTGTGGAGAAAGTGTGGCGGTACTGAAAGAGTATAATCTGAGACGACACATAATGTCGAAAACGAAAGACGCGGGTTATTTTTTTCTTTGAAGTAAATTTAGCCCACTTTTGCTAAAATAGAAAGTTTAAAAGTTAAAGTTTAATATTTGTTTTCACTGCATGTTACTTCTCCTTGAGGAAAGTGTTTTTGATTAATAGATTTTTGCACTTTATTTTATTGTATTTCAATCCAATTATATTTTTAAAATATTTCAGTTGAGTGGATGAAAGAAAATTGCTATTATTTTTTTCTTTGAAGTAAATTTAGACCACTTTTGCTAAAATATAAAATATAGGTTACTGATGGTGCCTTAAACAATACAGGTTTCTTTCATTTAATGTTCATGTTGTTAGGCTACGGATTTTAGTTATTGATCTGACTCCAAATTGCGATCAACACTTAACACATGAGTTGCTATGTCCCAATCCACACACTGGCGCACCTAACAATTTTGCAAGTTTGTTCTGTCAAAGAGAAGACCAGTAGATCAATCAGACCAAATTTACCAATTGTTTATTCCTGACAAAGCGCACTAATACTGGCCTGGGTCCCGGGTCCCTCACACTAAAACTCGTGCGTTTTTGTGACCACCAAAAGACGATACATTCTTCCAGGTTGCCCAGTTTTGAAGAAACACAATATGAATATTAAAGCATGCAAAACATTGTGTGATGATTGGTTGATGGCCATCTCCTCCCCGTCTAGGTGTTATTACTGAGGTCAGGCGGTTGGGTTTTCCCCGCGAAGCCCGACCACCTGGACGTGATGTTGTTCTCGTTTCTCACCGACCTTGAGGTGTTCTCGTCCGGTACTCCCTGTCTGGGCCTATTCCACAACACTTCGAAGAAAACAAGTTCATGCAGTTTACCTGCACATTCTTCGCCACCCACCAATCCACACAAGCACTCCGATACTAGATATAATATTAATATGATTATAAGTTTAACACAACCTTAAAAAATGTTTGCAAACTGCCGAAAGCACATTTCCCTTTAATGTTATGGGGATTTTTATATAACCCCCATATAAAAGGAAATTTGCCTTTTGTGTCTGTTGAAAATTAAAGATTACTGACAGAGCCATAAGAAAATATTGCTTTATTTATCTGATCATATTGGAATATATTTGTTAGGTTTTCAGTAGGTTCAATTAGGTTCACTAGACTATATGCGTCATTTAAAAAAATTTCAATGAACATTCGATCAGTCCGGCCCTTGGCTTGTAGCAAATTTTTTTATTTGGCCCTCCGTCCATTTGACTTTGACACCCCTGCTTTACAGTGTACACGTGGAAGCCACTAATGCTATGGTACCCTAAGGCTGTATAGAAAGTCCTGTAAGTTGCTGAGTGTGTTTTTGTCCACCTTGCTGTGCGGTGGGTTTTAATAGATCCAATATCCCTCTGCATGTTTATTGGCTGATTATGAAAAATGCATTAGCTAAAATTCCCCTAAAGTGACCATTATGGGCAAAGTCCTATACTGTATATGCATACAAATCACGAGTTCCCCTATCCACACTAAAAGTTTAATTTATATGGTTGCTTCCAGACTACGGCAGACCATTTAAATTCAATTTAAACAAGGCCCCAAACTTACTTTTATATTTCCTTGCGCACACACCCTCCCCCACTTATTTATTTTTTGCTTTATAGTCAAGGCCTTCTTCTTTTTTATTTCTCTCTCTAACAATCAGTCAGTTCAATTTACTCTGGGACAGACTGCAGGGTTGAAGCAGCTGAGCTGTCACAATGAATTTGTGTGCTCTAAACAAGATTAAGTACTGCTATTTGTATCCCCATATCTCTGAAAGGGTAATCAACGCAGCCGGTTTAGCTTGCTAATTTTCACCATGGTAACCACTTAAAAAAAAGCCCATCATGGCAAATAGATTGTCTTCAAATAGCATTGCTATTATATGCGAGTGTGTTTCACAGAGGTGTGTTTCGAGGTAATACAAGGTTTTTCATGGCTTAGCATTTATGATGTATTTATGATGAATTCACAAGATTGATAGGACAACGAAACATATGTTTGGTTATGAGACTTGACCAGGCTTCATTTCAGCACAGTAAGGGGGGAAGGTGTGTGTGGGGGAATGCGTGCACTATCGCCAACTTTTCTGGGTTGCTCCACCCATGGTGCATAATTAGTGGAACAGACAGAGCTAAGTGGAAGGGAGAAAAGGTACAGCCAAAAAAGAAACACCTTTGTGCCTTTTAAACTCACTGAAGCGAGTGAAAGAAAAGTGATGACCCCCGTGGGGACAAGTGGTATAGAAGATGGATGGATGGATGGATGGATGGATGGATGGATGGATGGATGGATGGATGGATGGATGGATGGATGGATGGATGGATGGATGGATGGATGGATGACAGGTGACAGGGAATGCCTTCATTTCAAGGGAGCTACACTCAAGAGTGCCTATCTGGCATGAAAGTCAAAGTCAAAGTCAGCTTTATTGTCAATTTCTCCACATGCCAAAGACACACAAAGAAACCGAAATTTCGTTCCCCCCTATCCCACAAGGTAGGGAAATGAAAGATCTAAATCAACTCCGAGGCAGAAATCTCATTCTGCACTTACCAAAGTTGAGTGAGAGTACATATTTTTTTGTTAATGTTTTACAGTGACAGTTAACATCGCTTGTATGGCAGTTAAGGATGCTAAAAGCGAATATGCATGAGGTCTTTATTTCACATTTGTCTTGGATCCAACTGTAACAACTTTCTTGGGGATATTTTTGTTTCAAATTCAACCACATGGTTGGATTCTGATAAAATAATAATAATAATTGAATATATAATAATGCATTGGATTTATATTGCACTTTTGTATAGAATTCTAACTCCGAGCATTCAATACTTTGGAGACTTCTGAGAATAAAGTCAGAATTCTGAGAATAAAGTCAGAATTCTGACAATAAAGTCAGAATTCTGACTTTAAAGTCTGAATTCTGAGCATAATGTCGGAATTCTGACTTTAAAGTCAGAAAGTGGGAATTCTCACTTTAAAGTCAGAATTTTAACTTTAAAGTGGTGATTCTCACTCTAAAGTCGGAATTCTGAGAAAAAATTCAGAATTCTGTCACCCCCCTTTTTTTTCTTCACTGTCCCTAATCCTCTTCTGTACAGTTCCATTTCCATCCATCCATCCATTTTCTGAACCGCTTAGTCCCCACGGGGGTCGCGGGCGTGCTGGAGCCTATCCCAGCCGTCATCGGGCAGTAGGCGGGGGACACCCTGAACTGGTTGCCAGCCAATCGCAGGGCACACAGAGACAGACAACCAATCGCACTCACACTCACACCTAGGGACAATTTGGAGTCTTCAATCGGCCTACCAAGCATGTTTTTGGAATGTGGGAGGAAACCGGAGTGCCCGGAGAAAACCCACGCGGGCCCGGGGAGAACATGCAAACTCCACACAGGGAGGGCCGGAGGTGGAATCGAACCCGCACCCTCCTAACTGTGAGGCGGACGTGCTACCCAGTGCGCCACCGAGCCGCCCCAGTTCCATTTCACATTTGAAAATGTTTTTTTGTTTTTTGTTTTTTTTTGTTTTTTTAACTCAACCACATGTTTGGATTTGGATAAAATACTTTACGCTTCAGGGAGCTGCAGTGTCATTAAAATCAGGCTGTATTGTTTATTTTTGGAAAAGCACATTCAATTTCTTGTTTTAAACTGTTTTGTTCGGCAGGTAAACACAACCATTGTCCCTTTATTCATCTTTCTCATTGAATTGTTGTTTTTTATAATTAGAAATTCTGATTCTTGCACACGTGAGTTGCACACTGGTATTTAGTCTGTACTAACCATTGGTGCATGAGTAAACACATTTCACATCACATTAGCTCCTTCCAGGTGTTTACAGCAGCAGCACGAAGCTCATGAATATGTTTTACATTTATCATCCTTAAATGATGGGTGGCCCCAAATACAATCAAAGACGATGACTTCGGGGTATTTGTCTCCGATCAGCTGCTGCGTATTTGGGCTTTTCCCTCATTTGCATAGCAACACAGTATGTGTAGCTTGTACTTGAGGAGGATTAGACAAAAATATTGTTGACCTAATAAGTCAATTATGTTATGCATGACCGTGTTTAACCCTGGTAAATACTCTTAAAGATAGAGTAAACAATTCCATTTTGCTTGTAGGACTGCACAAATTGTGCCAAAGTTTACGAATGACTCACTGATGGAATGACTGTAAATGGGGGGGGGGATGGAACCCCAAAATAGGTTTTGACGCCCCTGGTGCCAGGCCAGATAACTTACTTTGAGTACAGTATTTTCCCATTTTTTCCAGGAATTTTTTCCCCCATATCTCCCTTGTCCTCTGTAGGGTACATATAATGAGTGTTTTCTGAGGAATTTATGGGTTAAAAAAATTGTGCAGACCCCAAATCCTTGGCCAACCCATGCGATGTAAAAACAATCCGCCAGTGACTAAATTATGTTTGTCCTCTGTGAATACGGAAACTTCACAAACCCTCAGGCATGACACAATAAAGGTGGGGAGTTTGCTCAAATTGTCAAAAGGAAATCTGTGGATTCTAGCACCAATAAGAAGAGATTTGGTGGATTCACAGATTTCAGTCATTCCCTTTTCATATTAGTTTATTTCAAAGCTGCATTGAAGTACTAACACCTAAAGGCCTCACATATGTCACCGTCTCTCCAACTGTGATCCTTTTATCCATTTATTTTTAGAAGGTTGTTGGATAGGTGACAATGAAAACTACAATAGAATCAGAAGGAAGGGAGACTCACTTTATTGCAGGAAAATAGCAGCCATCCTTTTTTAACCTTCTATTTAGGCTTAAAGTTCTCACCTTTTCTCACCATCTTTGATCAGCATGCAACACAGAGGCTGCGAAGGAAGAGGTGCGAGAAAGTGAGATACCCCCAAGCGCAACACTTTCAGAGCCTGGATACAGAAATCTATTCATTGACATTTTTTTCAGGGATTTTTTTCAGGGACTGTCGATTGATTACCTGATAAGGGTTGGACAAGCAGGAGGAAGGTGCGATACCAATTAGGAAGAGTGAAGTGCTTCTAAAAACTCGTCGTACTGACACAGTCGACTGACTTTCATGCTGGCGTCTTGCTGCTTGGAATGAAATAGCACTGCAGATTTTCCTACTGATAAAAATAACCTTTATATCAGGTGTGAGTTGAGCTCATTGTACAGAAGCTAAAACACAGCTGAAAGAAAATTATGCCTTGTGTTGCTCTGCCATAAAAGTATCATTTTGCAAACCATTACATTTTTTTCATCTGTATGTAAAGTGGAAATTACTGCTCAGTTATGTTTTGTCGGGGGAATCAATAAAACATGGCTCAAGTCCAATAGCTACTGCAATTGAAAATATTAAATGTACAGTGATTCCTCAGTCTCAGTTTATTCTTTCATAAAAGGTCTTCTGGTTGATTGTGTTTAAACATTCTGTTTAGAGTTTGCACTTTGTAAAACAATATCATATTCACTATTAACTTGTCGAGGCAGAGTTCACAATGGCCCTAAGAGTGTGTTATGGCTTGCACAAGGCAAACAGACTAAAGGAGATAGCTAGCTTGGCTGTCCAGTAAAGAGACGAGATGGTGCTGTGTGAAGAAGAGGTGTGAGAAGGAGGGAAAATAGTATGAGGCTGGTGAAACGCACAGTCAGAGATCATAAGAGCCCCCAGGGTAGAGACAATGGAGGCATAAAAGAGCTTTGGAGATAGGGGGAGTTGATACAAACTTCACATCCACTTTATCCACCTCACAATTTTTTTCTGAACTTGTTAGCTGTCTGCAACTCCCTTCTTTCTCCATTTGACTTAACTTTTCTTTACTGCTTGTCATTTTGCCACTCATGGATTCTCTTTTGGTTCTGGTGAAGAAAAAAAAAATGACAGCTGACATTTACGTTAATGGACTCTAAAGGTTCCATTGTATTCAGTTCTGAAGTTGAACTTCTCTGAGGTCGTACAATTATGGATTTGATCAAGATTTCTGCATAACTACATATCTATCCCTAACATTAAACTGTGTAGATTTAATGTTGGGAAAATTAAATTACTTTAAATTATTTAACTTTATTTTTAAATGTAAAAGCACATTTGATAATTTCAAGTCTTCTGTCAGCTGCATCTGAGAATCTATACTGTGACAAAATATAGAATTTTGGTCCATTTTAATCAGCTTAATGACATTGAAAATGAACCGCCTATGTTGTCTTTTTAATCATGATTTTAGGAGGCAATTAGTTTGTAAATTGTCTGCAGTAGCTGTATATCTGTTTGGAATTGCAACGTCAGATGAGAAAAGGCTCCAGCTTTCGATCGAGCATAAGCCATTTTATTTGGCTGATTTTTAATTTTTTTTTTTTTTTTTGGGGTGTATTTTGTTAAGTGTTTGGCTGTCACTCAGCTCTTTGTATATTTGTGGATGTTTGTCTGCTGTTCATTTTTCTGTCTGGACCGGACATCTTTAATGGTGCATGATGGCAAATAAGCAAATACATTATTCAAATGTATTTGAAGAGAGTTTTACAGATTCATTTGAGCACACTGTCTTAAATAAGAGTTTGCTTTAATGACCCATGATCATTTACTTACATTTATGAAATTGATCACTAGCCTAGAAAGTGTTTTGTTTGCAATAGGATGACGTGTAAACTTAGTCAAGTCATACATAACAAGAATGATACAACATTTTTCAACACCATAGTCAAGAATGATTTTAAACATTTTTCTGTGTACACTGCAAACACCTTACCTTTTATATATTTGGAATGCAGGTCTCAAATGTTCATATTTCTTCACTACTTTTTTATTCGAACAATTCAAGGACATCCTTGAGTTGAATTGAGAAGCTAGTGGTAAATAAAGCGAGGAAATACGTCATTAGTCTACCTTGCCAGAAAGAGTTTAATATTTGGGAAAAGCTTCTCTTCCTCTTTTCTTCTCTGACTTTTTTCAATCCTGCCCTCCATCTCTTTCTCGCCATCTTTCCCAAACAACTCAGCTGTCCTCTGGCTGAACCATCGCTGTGTAATACGGGTGCACATGCGTGTGAGTTCGTGCTTCTCTGTGTGAGAGCAGTGTGCGCAGCTAGTGTGTGTCTGTGTGTGTGTTCATGCTAAGCCATCAATCAATTCTCGGAGTGTAGCTGAGCCTTCTGCCTTGACTCTGCAGCCTCAAAAGTTGATTTACTTCAAACCTCAGACTGGATAAATGCAACTTTTGCAGACAATTAGATTTTCAGAAAGTACTCTTAAACTAAGTTTATCTAATAACTGCACATTTGATTCTATTTCAGATTTGAAACATTAGTTATTAACTATAACTGATCACATCAAATGTTCTGCAAAGGAGTGAACGTGGGAGACAGGGAGTATTTGTGTGTCTGCTGCATTGCATGCACAACAGACACAGATCAGCACACAAATTGAAAAGTGTTATTCAACCACTTGGTGATAAAGTCCTGCCTCGATCAGTGCAAGTATAGAAAGTACAAACAATGTTAGTCCTTGTGGGTTTTTTTTTTTGTGCGCTAAACCTTTACCTTTTGTGTGTTATCAGTAATGAAGACTTGAAACTGGTAAGACTTGCTAAAATGAAGCAAAATTAAAGTTTTGACTGCCGTGTGTTTGTACCATTCAAAACAACTGTGTCCCTCTGTCCATTTAATACCAAGGATTTAATAAGAACATTCTGCCAATTAAAACCTGATTAAATAACTCTCCTAATAGCTTCCCTGGATTTTTTAATTAACTTATCCTTGTCAGTTTCAATATCAGTGAAACAAAGCAGAATATTCTAAGATAAATCAACAAATTGAGGAAATGTTACAGAAATTATGTTAATTGGAAGAGCTGGTAAAGGCTCCATTCATTTTACCTATTCATCTCTGTTGTATAATCATCGTCGCGACACACACTCTATATACGTTAAATGACTAATACACACAAAAAACAAGGTGGTTTTAATTCCAGGAATGTACCATGAAATGTAGTTTAATGAGGATATACACATATCTCCATCCATCCATTTTCTATACCACTTGTCCCCATGGGTGTCACGGGCGTGCTGGAGCCAATCCCAGCCGTCATCGAGCAGTAGGCGGGGGACACCTTGAATCAGTTACCAGCCAATTGCAGGGCACACAGAGACGAACAACCATCCACACTCACACCTAGGGGCAATTTGGAGTGTTCAGTCAGCCTACCATGCATCATTTTGGGATGTGGGAGGAAACCGGAGTGCCCGGAGAAAACCCACGCGGGCACGGGGAGAACATGCAAACTCCATGCAGGGAGGTCCGGAGGTGGAATCAACGATCCGCACCCTCCTAACTGTGAGGCGGACGTGCTAACCAGTGCGCCACCGAGACATTTTTTTTATATATATATATATATATATATATATATATATATATATATATATATATATATATATATATATATATATATATATATATATATATATATTTGTTTATTTTTAGTGTGTATGTGTATATATATACACATACACACTAAAAATAAACAAAAACTGTGAGACTTAATTGCTCACACTAGCACAAACGTGAACCCACTGCTAGTGTCACAACAAAAAATACACAAAACAAATCAGGTCCTGGATCTTGGTATCCCAATTTATTCAGTGCTGCCCTGAAAGTGAAGCCACTGAAATCTACATTCACCTCAGAGTGAAAAGAAGCAGTGGCATGTATGGCATCATGGCGTAAACTCAGAATTTTACCATATGTACATGGAAGATTGGAGATTGCTGCTTGTTTGTCTCTTGAACTGTTCTCTGCCCTAGCCTTGTCATATCTATTGATCAATTACCAGGGCCGTCATCTTTTAACTTGAAGGCTGCATCACAGACATGAAGGGATCCATTTTTGTGGCCAGTACAAGTCAGGTGCAAAGCATGATGTAGAGCTGTATGGGGCAAGCTAAACTAAGTTTACTATTTTTGCAGACCCGTGCAGCGTGGCATGGTTTAAAAGGGTAGTTTGCGCCATTATGGGTGTGAACGCAAC
This sequence comes from Syngnathus scovelli, assembly GCF_024217435.2. Classification (NCBI taxonomy): domain Eukaryota; kingdom Metazoa; phylum Chordata; class Actinopteri; order Syngnathiformes; family Syngnathidae; genus Syngnathus; species Syngnathus scovelli. Next base: position 11,089,002 of record NC_090853.1, read on the forward strand.
CGCCTTGTTTAGCCACCAATCACCGCTCAATAATTGGCATGCCCGGGAAGCACACTGATAGTCCTTGCCATGGAGGAGAAGACGCTGATTTATTTGAATTCTGCAGCAGCTTGAGGCAGCAAAGTACATTTGTAAGGAACTGCAAATGACCTTCCACTGTATCAGGATTTTCCAGTTTTAATGCCCCATCTTACGTGTTGTATCCAGAAGTGCACTACTTGCTGTGTTACTGGGTTGAATGTGATATACCAAGTAACATGCTTCATGTCCTTCCATAGTTTTAGAAACCACTGTCGTGTTTTTAGCTGTTGACTGTAAATTCTAATCTTTTCAAATATTTACAAGAGACACACTGATGAATATATTTTATGAATCCCAAAGGGGAAATAAAGTACTAGTGTTCCTGCCAAAGTGTCAGTTGTATAAGAATCAGCCGGTTAAATGTCCCTGATGATCTTGGACATACTTGAGCATATTTCTGATGTGGGGAAAGCCAGTAGTAGATTGTTGAAATAATATGTGGATGCAGGAATGAATGAAATACTGCCATTTATGGATTGGATTAGACAAGAGGAGTATGCTTCTAAGCAGCAGTCCCATGGAGCACTATTTTAGTCATTTGGCCTTCAATGAAGTGGTTCACATTCTTGTTTAGGGAACAATTTTGTTCATTTTGTATTTTGCAGATTTACCAGTTGGTCGCCAGCTTCGCCAGTGTGCTATAATTAATATAGATGTACCATTATAACCATCAGGACTTCTGTTTTGGATTTGACTTTCCCTTATAGTGTACATTTGTCACTTTAGGAAGTTGAACCCTCAAAGATTAGAAAGATAACACAGAACATTGTGGAATGGTTTTATGAGATATAGATGGACTTGTAAAACGTCAAATATACATCTGCTCATACCAAATAGTTCAGTTCAAGATAGAGTATGGAGATTGTCTGTTTAAATAGCTTTTACAAAAGGCCAGATGGGCTTTTAGGTCATTCATATGCCTGCAGCAGAGCAAGGGGAATGACGTCACCTCAACCTGTTGGTATCGTACCCCAGGGTTCTTGAAAAACCTGTTGACTGACCTTTAGAGTAACTACCCACTGTTTTTAAAGGACGCTCATTAAATTGGGGTTATTATTATTAATAATATGACATCTTTTAAATCGCCCCTCAGAGTGTAGAGGTTCACGAGGCTAATTTTATGTGTAAGCAGCAGGGGTTCAGTACACACTTAGTGGTGATGAGAAAGTGAATCTGTTTATAATAGGCCACAGGGACAAAGAATTGTTTCTGTCACCCTGGTGTTAAAACAGAAAAGTGATTGGAAAATGAAGCTTCAAAATTGCTATATAAACCAGTTGATATACTTTTTTACTCCTCTAGATGGTGGTCTCTGTTCAACATTGGGCTAAAAAGGTATCGTGCGCCTAGCACAGTGTAAATAGGGTCTTTAATATTAATCGGATATTCAAATGTGTTAACATTATGCATTTAGATGGAAAAGATCTTTAGTGTAAGTACAGATATACATAGTCAATGTATGTTGGTCACAAATTCAAACTACAACCTTTGTAGGAATTTTATGTAAGAAGAAACTTGAATTTCTTCCATTGTTAGAAGAAACTTTGAAAGCAAAATATTCAACAACCAATGTAGCTCAACCATCTGTTGGCATGGCAGCGGGACAGATGTTTTCAGTGAGCTGTTAAAAATAACTGGTTTTCAGTGATCATCGTAATTGGTTTTGAACAAATGCTAATTAGAAAAAAATGAAATATAATGTCACTAAAAGAGATCGAGCAAGCAAACAATATTAATTATCAACTAAATGAGATTAGGATACAAATGAACAAAACGCTATCTTAAGTCATTAAAAAGACATTGAGAAAATAAGCTTGTGTTACTTCATGTCTTGTCTCTATCTTAAGACGTCTTAAACGCCTTCCATAAATAATGTTTATGGCCATCTGTCCTTCAGTGGGTAAGGAACTATTACCTTCATGCTGAGTTGCAGAGCTGTCAACTTGAAATGAAACAGGCTGATTTGAAGGTGAGATGACCTGAGCTGCCCTTGTACAGGCCCTGCACTTCATGACCTCAACTCATAGAAAATGCATGGAACCTTGCCGAATGACCTTTGACATTTGATTATGTCCATCACATGTCACCGGCAATAGAATTGATTTGTTTGAAAAATAACAAGGTCTGACAATTGGCATGACTCAAAATACAAAATCCTGCTTTGTAAAGACAACTCTATGAGAATATGTAAATGTAGTAGAATCGAGGAGAATAGAGTTAAATTCTCCTTTTTTAGTAGATAACAGTCAATACATCCTCAAACGCAGAAGTGAAGACTCTGGACAAATGTTGCTTTGAAAGAGATCCGAAGAAGCATACGCACAATAAATCATGTGCTGGAATAGAAATCTGAAAAAGTGCCACCTACGTACATTCGTTCACGCATAAACATACTCACAGACCTCCTCTATGGTTGTCCCTTGAGCTTAATTTTGAGGGTAGGTTGTGGATAGGTTGTGTTTTGCAGAGCATTATGTAGCTAACAAGAGCAGATGCAAAATGCTCAAGTGCTCAAATGCTGCTCAACCTTTGTTAAAATTTCAAATGTCTACATGGCTACAGTGAAAGAAATATAACAACTTTAATTCTGTCAAAAATGTATGTTTTTGTAATAGAGTGGAACCTCTGTTCTGGGATGCTGCTCAACCTTTGTTAAAATTTCAAATGTCTACATGGCGCAACCAGAAACAGACTCGCCATGCAGAAGATCAACTCGCAAAGTATTGTACAAGTGATAAGATCGCCACTTCTAAATGATTTGTAGGGTTTGATGTACGCTGGTATTATATTTATGATATAATAGAAGACATCAGCCATACATGTCCCTGGAGCACAGAATCTGTCTGCCTGCACCTTGATCAAAATCACCAAAATCCTGTTATACCCTCTGCGCCACAACATCGACCTGCCTTCCTAGCTATAAAGTATTTTAAATTTTCAACACTGAAGTATTGCACCCAAAGGTGAAATATTTATTTATTTTTTGCAGGGCCATAAATCCTTGAATGTCATATTTTAGAATGCTTCCTTCAACAACTTGTGAGATCGTTACGATGATTGCAATGTATGCTGATTTTTTTTTCACTGTTAATTTCAACCACAGATTATTGTACAAAAACAGTCAGAAAAGCAAAGCAACAAAGTCTCTTAAATCGTATTGATATAATTTCATGTATCTATTAAAATATTATATATAAATATTAAAATACGGTGCTTTCGATTTTTACAATTTTAATACAGCATTTATAACACTAACAATTTTAAAGAATAAATTGAACATAAAAAATAGCCAAGAATCTTCTGATTGCCCTCTAAACTGAGCACTATTACAGCAGTTAAATCACTGCATCAGTATCCTGATTCTCCCACTCGCTCCACTTGTCTCTTTTTGCATAGCACCAGTGCCACCTTCTGTTTGCACATCCTGTCTAACAGATTAGGTTCTCGCAAGCTTTTATTTGAAATTTCAACTTTTTAAAAAAACAAATCTAATTTACACACCTTACATCTCACACCCCCATCCTGTTACCAACCACTCCACATAAACTGAGTCTGAAGATGTGATCAGCAGAAAATATGTTCCTTATTTCATGATAATTATTTATATCTACCCTGAATTCCCATTGAATATATTAGTGAATCTCGACGACACAATCTCCTTCTAATACATTTTGAAAATGTATTATCATTCTATAACTCAAAAAGGCATAGGCATACTATATCAAATTTTGACCAAAAAAAAGCATGTTTTGGTATAAAGATCATGATCTGAAAAGATAAATCCAAGACCATTCATTTTCTGCTGCAATATTGTATTCAGTGTGTTGCTACACTGTGATACTGGTGTTAAATCTCACAAGTCACAAGATTCACATGGCTCTCTCATCAAAATTTAATAGGTTCTTTGCGATCATAAGTCACTACCAGCTTGTGAGGCCAAAGGCAGAACAACTGTATGAGCTCTCGCCTGTGGATTTTGTAGAGATTTCAAACGACGAGTAATGGGTTGTAATTAGTCGCTATTACGTGGGGGGGGTAACTTCAAAAGCTTCCCGAAAAAAATATTATAAATAAAAATATTAAATATACAAGTGCATTGGTCGAGGTATGAGCACATGTGAACATAGCATGCAAAAGTGAGGTGATGCGCATGTTGTTGGAAACTAGTCCAATTCATTATAATATTCATAATACAGTTAGTTCTTCTCGATGCTTGTTTGGCCATGCTGTCTCTAAAGCTGTGTACTGACCAAAAAATGATCTGTTTTCTTATTCTGATACAACCGCAAAATAGAAAACTAAAATAAAAATACAGCTTCCATAAGCTCAGCTGCAAGTCGTATATGTGTGACGCTAGTTGTATGTGTGCACGTTCATGAACGATTTGCAATGGTCATGGAAGCAAGGGGGTTGCTGAGAGTCATGAAATGATGCTGAATTTAAATCTCTCTAGCAGTTTGCACAATGCAAACTGGACCTTTAAGCAATACTGTAGCAGGAACATGCCTCGCTTTCAAAGAAATAAAGCCATATTTAATGGCCATATTTAATAACACTCAACCTTGTGTACAGTAGCTCTTACTATTTACTATTATTATCCCCAAATGACTGTAAGCATCCCAATACACAACAACACTGCAGGAGCCCTACAGAACCGTTGCACAGTATTTTTTTCTTCCTCTTCTATTTCAGTACATTAGATGTTTAAACCCCCAGAGACATACAGTACTCTGCCTCAAGGAACTGGCAACAGCCTTCTTCTATAATGCATTATGTCCACATGCGGCCGAAGATGCACAACTGCAAATGTGTAGGAATCTGCAGAGGGAAAATGCATTCACAATGCTTTCCAAATCATCTTCATCAAAAGAAAAATAACCTACCCTGCAGACAATTATGTTCTCCAATTTTGGACAAGACAGGGAGGTGAAAATGAGGCTTCATTTCCACATGGATGTCGGAGTGAAAGTGTAGTTAAATGCAAGGTGAAGGGGGTAGAGGGAAGAAAAAGAATTGGATTTTTACGGAGATGGCAGCTAAATGAAGCTGTGGAGTGTGGTACAGATGGAGAATGGCTTCAGACACAAGGTAATTATTTTGTGGCTGGTGGAATGGAAGGAGCAAGGGCTCCATCATTAACTGGCTGTTCATTACTGATGGATCGAGGGACCGACACATTCATATGGGCGCACGTGCGTGTGCACACACATTTTCAACAGTGTCACCTAACAGTCTTAAGCATTAGGTTTAGAATTATGACTATACTATACTGGAAAATTGCTAAGGCCAGAATGTCAAAAGATGTTCTTTTTTAAATGTAGACTTTTTTGCCTTGGACTACGTAGAAATCAAAATATTTCTTGAGTTACTGAGAAATTCCAGCATTCAACCAATTAGTCGGTTGACTGATGAAATCTGCCAATTTTGGCTCTTCAAACAAATAAATCTATACCACAACCTTTTATCTTTAAATATATATCATGAAATTTGCTGAGAAGGTCTTGCTATGGATGAGTCATTCAAAACAAAAAAGATCTTAATTTTTACAATGCTTGGGTGAGCAATGCAAGTCAGATATCATTATGTTACGCACAAGTTAATCAAATTTTTTAAACTTAAAATAGAAACAGTGCATTAAGAATCAAAGATAAATGTGTTACATACGACCCACACAAACTACTGATAACACTAACACACATATGAGAAGGATTAATATCCTTATAACAACATTAATTTATTGAATTGTGAAATGCAATGCATTCTGGGAAATGAAAAGGAGAGTTTTGTTTTTTAACTAAATAGCTGGAATAAGCAGCAAGATGATCGTGAATAGTGAAAATCCACCTATAATTGCCTATTGAAATTCATGAAAATAAATGAGAGCAACATATGCAAACAATACATATGGTACCTCGCAGGCATAGCGGTTACAATGGCATTTTGAAAACCGTTGTCACTTGATAATTCAATGTATTGCGTCATCACCACCACATCTAAAATAGCAACAATTAGTTTCAACACAAAGCTTCATGGTGATTTGAAGTTCAGAGTTTCATGAGCACTCAGCAGGGTAGAGTAACATTACTGTAAGTTAATTAATTTTAAAAGTAAGTTTTTAGCTTTATTTTGAAAGACTAGCGAAAAAATTGGGACGGGCAGTGGTTGCCTTGTTTATGCCTCTCATAAAGAGCTTGTCAGCTCTGTCAGCCCAAAGGAGACAAACCAATTTGCAAGCTGACACCATGTGACGCGTGTGTGTGTGTGTGTGTGTGCGTGTGTGCGTGTGTGTGTGTGCGTGTGTGCGTGTGCGTGTGTGCGCGTGTGCGCGTGTGTGCGTGTGTGCGTGTGTGTGTGTGTGTGTGTGTGTGTGTGTGTGTGTGTGTGTGTGTGCGCGCGCGTGTGCGTGTTCGTGTGCGTGTGTGTGTGTGTGTGTGTGTGTGTGCGTGTGTGTGTGTGTGTGTGTGTGTGTGTATATATATATATATATATATATATATATATATATATATATATATATATATATATATATATGCGTGTAAGTGTTTGTGATCTGTATGTGTGCAAATGCCCAAAACTATTCAAGCAATATTATTTAAATCACCACCATACATGTTTACACTTACCCTAATACAAGATATTAAAATGACATATCAACTGCATACCGTATATACAGTGCAGGGATGCGCAAGCCTTTCCAAGCCTTTCCACACACAAGCGCACAAAAAGACAAGTTATGGGCCTGAATGCAAATGAGTGTCAGGATGAAAGATGCTGCAGGCTGTCCATTTAGGAGAGTCATCACCTCTTTCCCATCTGTGATACCTGGAGACAACATTGTCAGTTCTCATCTATTTCATACAAACAGAGGTACATATATAAACAAGACAAAACAATAAAGAAAAGAGAAAGCTGATTTGATTTGCATATACGAGCCTGTTTAAAATGTTTTTAAAATATCAGGAAAAACATTGGAGAATGGTTATATTTTTTTCATATTTAATTGTATTTGATCTCTTTTCTAGGGAAGTATGGATTTGCCGATGAGTTAAAATATTTTGACAGGCAAATATGTTCTAACATACGTACGTACTTTAGATATTTATGAGTATGACTTGTAAAATGCTTGAGCAATATACGATGTAGATAAAAGTACTGTTGCACTCCATTTGCTGTTTTCCATTACCACATTGTAAAGGAATAGATAAATGTTAAAAAAATAATAATACACTGGCACCTAAAAGAAAAAAATCTGCAAAACATCGCAAAGGGTGAACCTCATAAACAGCAAAGAATGACTCTTGAACGGGATCCCTTTTTCTTTTTTTGTCTCAGGGGCAGCACAGAGTGTGCCAGGGGCGTTGTTGTGTTCTGGTGTGCATGTTGTCGTCCAATCTCAACAGCATTTTAAGACCTGGCTAGTGAGCATTTGTCTCAAGAGGTTGACTGTCACAGTTCACAGCAATGTCTGCAGTCTGCACTGATTATTCCAAATACCGAAAACCCTCGCGGGAAAAAGAGACTGCAGAAAGGTTCTATCCGTTATGGTTCCAGTGGAATGATGATTCTATTCAACCACCATAGGTTTTTGGGACAATAACCTGACCTGGTCACTGGATATGAGCAACCTGTGAGGTACTGAAACAAGATACATATCGTACGGTTGATCTATCATAAGGACAATGGAATAATGAGCAATGTGACTGTTGAAGTTCACCTTAGTTTGACTTAAAATATTGTAAACAGTGTCTGCTCCCCTCACATATTTATTCCCTCTAATATTCTCTTACATCTCCCTCCAGTCCATCGTAGTGTTCTTACCGTTTCCTCCTCTCCAAAATGTTGTATTTCCACCCTCAGGATGGTGTTCATTAGTATGATAAATCACTCTGGCGCTCCTTAAAACTGCAGTCCCTTTCAAATGAGACAAACATGCAGACCAGAACAAATCTTAAGGCGATGGTGTAATGATCAAAGTTTGGCATCAGCCAGAGAATGCAAGGTACTGATTACACCCTGAGGACTTGTCATCAAAAAAAACATCTACCTTGTAGTCCATCTCAGAAGTTGTCCAATTTGGACTTCGACCAATAATCTAGTACGAGGCAGACCAACTGTATCTACCTGTTTGTTCGGTTGTGCAAGAAGTTTGTGTGAGACTTTCCACTTCTGTGCCTCTCAACAGTCTGCAAAGTGTGACACTTCTTCAAGGGTTATTTCTAATAAAGAGTCAGAATACCTCTTTCTGCCCCTCCTCCCTTGCCTTCCCTCTATTGCCTTCTTCGACTAGGAGCTTGACCCTTCCCTTCCGGGCCGCACGTATTCACATAACTCTTTATACTGTAGGTTACCTCCCTGCCACACACTTTCGCACTCGAAGCGAAGCATCCTTTTCCCCAACTGACCTAGAGCTAAGGGACAGATTATCTGTGACTTTGTATTGCCCTTTCACAAACTTCTAAAAGTGCAGACACTTAACTGTCTGTTTAAATCCAGTTACAAGAAGAGAAGGGGAAAGTGATGGAAGTGTAGAGGCATTGTTTCTCTATAGTGTATATTTTTATACATAAGCGTGTGTGTGTGTACAAACTAAAAGCTTGTGATGCTGTGGCTCTGAAAAATTATGATCCATTTTTATCCCTCCCATCACATTGTAATACTCCCTGGTTGTTTCCTTAGCCAATATTTACCATCCATTTCTGTCAGTGTGTGTTTGATTTATAATGCCTGCAGCAAAAGACAAGACCAAGAAAAGTGCGGCCATGTGTAGCAAGTTCAACAGAGTCATTTAATGAGCTTTGTGTCATTAAATTCAAGCCATTGTAAGATTTTTGGTTTCAGGTTACTGATCGCTAGCACCAAATTTAGTGTTTCTGTGAGTTTCAGTGAACTTTAAAAACTTTTCATTACATATTCATGAATATCATGATTGCTTCTTTAATCTGCCTTTTGAAGGTCGTAAAAATCCCTTTTTATCTTATCTTTACACATCTATATCGATTAGTGAATCATAGTTCAGGTATCTTTTATCAAAGGTGTGCAGAGACTTAGATGTAAGCCTTGATGTCACATTTTTCTCCCCAAGGGCCCACAGCAGCCTGATAATCAGCATCATCAGCAATAAGATGACTTTGCCTGGGATATGGTATCACCTTTAATGCTGTTCACATTAAATGAGAATCTTTTGATCTTACGGTTTGTGTAAATTAATATAGGGCAGCCGAGCAGGTTTACGAATATATACAGAAAATAAAAATGTCTTTCCAAAGAAAACAATGCTCAGTTTTGATTTACACTGAAACTTAATAATTTAATGTGTTAATATCTTCCGTATTATATTTGTTGATTTTAACAAAAATACATGGCAACAAAATATCAGTCAGAAGACTGTTTTCTGTTTTCCCTTTCAGATTTCTTTAATTGACATCAGCATACAATCTCTTTTTCTTTTTTTTTTTGCTCTTCCCCAAGCAGTCAAGTATAAGTTATGTGCAGACAAACACTACCGCTCTTACAAAAAAGTCTCGTTCTTGCTTTCAAAGAGGCAAAAGCATCTTGTAATTCCTCTTATGGATTCAGCCATGCTTGTTGCGCCTGTCTGTCAAGACTAGCAGTGTTTGTGTGCAAGTGCAAGCACATTAGCAGATACAGGTCATACAACCAAGACAGGTTTTGTATCCTGGGGACATAATCTGACCTTAATTCCAATCACTCACATGAATAGTCAAATACGCACACGAGCACACGCAGACATACAAGGATCAATTAGGATTTGCTTTTTTCATTTTCCTTTGCCATTCTGTATAGCTTTATTTGAGTTCCTGTATGTTTCTCTTTGTTTTGGTCCAGAATAATGAATTGCTTGTGATAAAATGGTTTAATTTAAAGCCACTCTGGATCAAACATTTTGTTCCAGGTTTGATGCTGAGCTAGGAATTTTGGGTTAGGGTCATGCATAATTCTGTTGTTTATGTACTCCTAAATTCAAGTTGAATGCAATGCATTAAAATCAAGATTTCATGGCTGAAACTAATATTAAATTGCTCCTCAGTATGTGCCAAACTTCTGAGCCAAATTTGGTGGTTCTCTATTTTAACGTATTGGTTGCTAAGGACAAATGAATGGTTGTTGTAAAAATGATAGTGTAATTTTTGATTTTCTCCTAATTGTGAATTTCTGAGTTGCCCAGACAACTTCAAATAGTATTATTTCTGAGATGAAACAACACAATGGTTGATATATCACATAGCTTAGATTGTCATCTTTTTGATTATGCCAAAATATATTTTTTTTAAATTTGGGTCACATATATGACATATATGACGCACAATTAAACATCTCCAACCTCACCAACACGTTGAGCACAAAGTAATCCAACTTTTTTAATTATCTCAGCAATACAAGTCAATTAGACAAAATACATCAACAGCTAGGGTCATTAACTACAATTACATTTCAATAAACTCAGATTTACTTTTGTTTTAATTAGCTGGTGGCATGTGTGAACAGCAGCGACCATGTCCTTGCTGCTGACGTTTGTTGTCATCGCTAATGCCGTTGATATTGTTTGTTGGGTTATTGTACTTGGCTGTGGATGGTGTTGTGAAGAGGCCATCAATCTCCTCCTCCTCCTTGCCTTAGTGTTGACTCTCAAAGTCCCACAACAGTCATTCATAACAACGCTGACTTTTGAACAACAAGTCGAGCCTGTATTTATGATACTTTGTCCTACAGAGTTGTTGTTGTTGTTGTTTTTTCCTTTAGATTTGTGATTGTTAGAAAGTTCTGTAGAAAAACAAGAAAGAATAATTTCTGCCTTGATTGTGAGCAACACAAGCTAAGAGCAGATTCACTGGATTGCTTAGTAGCTTTTTCCTCTCTGGACTTTTAGATGGAAAAAGTTAAAGGAGCAGGAATTGGATGTGTTCAGAAAAGTTGAAATAAGGTAGGGAGGAACGGACCGTTATAGAAGGCAAGAGTTTGGAAGCGGGTATGCTTCTGATCACTTCTCTGTACATATTTAGCCTTACTCGTGTCTTCGTTTCGATAACAATTCGAAATGTATCACATATTTTCTTTGAAAAGACAATCAGTAATGGTTAAATGTAAAGGTTCTGTGCTCATTTTTATACAGTGTCTTCCATTTTCAGACTTTTTTTTTAATAGCACTGTTAAAGTTGTTGAGAACAAATGCTTAAGTACTTCAGGCTATTTTTCACAATTCCTCTATTCCTGCTAATGCATTAACTTGCCAAGTCTATTAAAATTAAACCAAGCAACCATCATTAGCAGATTAGCTTGTTTTTCACTTTGGTTTCTGGTCTAGACTTGTGTACTTTAAAACTTAAACTTGGAAGTCTTTTCTTTAATATATTTTTTAGTATATTGCAATATAAAATTAAATAAACGTAAAACATTATGATTGGCTGCCGACCCGTTCATGGTGTCCCATGGCTGTTGCCACTGCAACAGCTAGGAAAGGCTTCCGCATGCCTGTGAGCCTAGTGAGGACAAGTGGAATGGATGGATGAATAATACTGTGCAAAATTAATTTTTAAGAAGCTGTTTTTGACATTCTGTTCTGCCCATTTACATATTCCCTCATTCAAATGCAACCGTATAGACATTGTTTAAATCACAGGTGTCAAACTCAAGGCCCGGGGGCCAGATACAGCCCGCCACATCATTTTATGTGGCCCGCAAAGACAAATTGTGTATCAAATTCATGTCATTACTAGAATTGCAAATTGTCTTCACTTTTAATAATAACTCTTTTTATTTTTAAATATTTGACCAGTTTTTACTCGTCTGATTTGAAAACGAGTTATTTGTCAGTTTGTTTTGTAGCTTATACTGTATATAATATGAGGTGCTCATACATTTATTTAGGTTGACCCGAAAGAAGCTATGACTATAATGTGGCCCGCGAAAAAAATGAGTGACACCCCTGGTTTAAATTTTACAAAATTGTTAACGAGGTTTAAATATTTTAAATGTATGTGCGGATTAGTGAAACAATAAGTGTAAATGGGCTGTACTTGTATTTTTCTACCTTTGGTATTCAACATGTTTTACACCGCTTCCTCATTCACCTACTAATGACATGCCATCAGGAGTAACTGGGGGTTCCGTGTCTTGCTCAAGGACACTTTGACACAGGCTGGGGATCAAACGCCCACTCTACCATTGAGCCGTGCCGCCCCATGGACACATCTCTATATTTCTCAAGCTTAATCTAATGAGCTGTGGTGGGATCAGAACATGGAGGGCATTTATTGGAGAGAATCATTAAGTCAATTATGAACAGTACCAATGAGACAGACAAAGACAGAGAAATATGAATTGTTAAATCACAGCAGCTTCATTATTGGATAACTGTCTTACCCATCTCACCTTTATATATGTTTTTCTTTCCTTGTGTTATATCTGTCCTACAATTTGAAAAGATGAACCAGATGCATAGTTCATGGAGTGTCAAACAGACATAATTGGTAACAAATGGGGGGGAGGGATAACAAAAAAATAATCTGAAGCTAGCCAATATAACGATGTCATTCTTCTCTCAATGTCATTTGTTTATTTAGTTAGAGGATCACGGGTGTGTTTATTTATTTATTTATTTATTTATTTATTTATTCTTTTTATTACTTATCTTATTTAACAAGGTATGGTAGTTGAGAACTTTTCCTCATTTACATTGATGACCATGGCATCAAACTAGCCTAAAGACTGTGCGAGGTTGCCAGTCAGTTAAATGTTAAGTACAGGTGTGAAACATAAATTTATTGGTGTTTATAGCTTGTATAATCTGTGTAGTTTTATTTCAGAGTGGTTTTCCAACATCGATCAAATGTTAAAATTGGTAGCATAATATGTAAGTACTTCAAATGCATTGCACGTTCTAGGGAAGGAGGAACAAAGGAGACAATTATGCCTGACAACAAATCCAACTCTGAAGTATGGTGTTGTTAATTAATTGCAACTGGTGGACTCTTGAGAAAACTGATCAATGCAATTATCAGCATAATGAAGTAAATTGTGCCAGTATATATATACGGCAGTATAGTCACCGTTCCATCAAGCAGAACAGTTTAGCTCAGTAGAAAATATTTATTATGATTCCTGATCTAGTTTGGGATGCCCACTGTGGCTGTAGGCAGGGAGGCGTTTTTTTCACGCACGCACGCACGCACGCACGCACGCACACACACACACACACACAGACACACACACACACACACACACACACACGTGACGATTTTCCAATGATTGTCACAAAATCCACACTAAACTGAGTGGTCTTGAAAATATAACTCTAAGCTAGCAGACCTCATAAAACGATGAGCCTTTGTCTGGTTTAACATTTTTCACACATTGGGCCATAGTTTGTTTCTCAGTCGTCAAACTTAATTGTCTGCCTTTGGGTCTTTCCCCTTGTTACTCCATGCCTACACTGATAATAGTCACGCTACTTGAGGAGAAACAAAATCCCGGAGAGGTACAACACTCTTAGCTCAGTGTGACTAATGATGAATGTCCTGTCAGGTTGAATTAAAATTCAAGTCTTTAACAGCACCACAGAGTCACTTCACAGGTTTCTTTTATATCAAACAAATGGTTTTAGGTTATTCACCTGACATGTTTCGGCGGTTTCTTCCGCCTTCATCAGAGTGTCACAGATGTGATGGTGACGCGTCTTTATCAGCTGATCGATACTTTAAAGACGCGTCACCATCACATCTGTGACACTCTGATGAAGGCGGAAGAAACCGCCGAAACATGTCAGGTGAATAACCTAAAACCATTTGTTTGATATAAAAGAAACCTGTGAAGTGATTAAATAAGGAAAAACAAAATGAACTTAGTACAATTAGCACCACAGAGTATCTGCCTGGAGTACCGCCCAATATGGGTAGTCCTGAGAGAGGGGGGTGCGGGATAAAAAAAAAAAAAAAAATTAAAAAAATCTGGAAAATTGAAAGGACCAAAACATACAAAGGTTCAATAATCATTCATTTTGTAACACATTTTATGTACAAAAATATCTGTTTATGTTTCAAAATATCTCACAAGGAAATCTGTAGTCAAACAAAGATATAGATCAGCACTTTTTAAACTTCTTATGAAAATAAAAAGCAAAATCCAATATTGTTATTTTAGTATAAAGACTGTAGGGGTACGGTGATTGACTGGTTAGCACGTCTGCCTCACAGTGTTGAGGTTGTGGGTTCATTTCCGAGCCCTGGCCTTCCCGTGCCTGCATGGGCTTTCTCCAGATACACCGGTTCTTCTCAGGTTTCCCCCCAATAAATAGATAATTAAATAAATAAATAAATAATGAGCGGGAAATGGTTGTTTATACGCGCCCTGCAATCGGCTGGCAAACAGTTCAGGGTGTCCTTCGCCTACTGCACAGTCATCTGGGAGAGGCTTCAGCATGCCCACGACTCTCATGGGGCAAAGCAGTTCAGAAAATGGATGGATGGATATATGGAATGTATACGTCTTACCTAGTACTAGTGCATGTGCTTATGTGTGCATGTGCTTATGTGTGCGTGTGCTTATGTGTGCGTGTGAGTGTGCGTGAGTGTGTGTGTGTGTGTGTGTATATCTCATTAATGATTGAGTTCTTCTTAGATCAAAAATTTAGCTGAATCAACAACTTCAGCGTGCATCTCACATACAGTCCATACAAATACTTGCGTACGCACACACACGTGCATGGACATGCACACACAGAGGCCCGTGTGATGTATAAGCTCCTTTCATGTCCATCCCCCTCAACACCAACACCACTTTTAATGCTACAGTCCAACAGGAAGCACTGATTCAGTTGTGTTCAAGTAAAGGGACACCAACACGTACCTGTGCACAGGCATTGAGCTACAGGGTGGCCACCTCGTCACTTTGTGGCCAACCCCATACCTCGGGAACAATTTTGAAAATATTTATATTCTTCTCGGCGGCACGGTGCAGCAATGATTACCACGTCCGCCTCACAGTTCAGAGGGTGCGGGTTCGATTCCACCCTGTGTGGAGTTTGCATGCTCTCCCCGTGCTTGCCTGGATTTTCCTCCAGGCACTCCGGTTTCCTCCCAGATCCCAAAAACATGCTTGGTAGGCCGATTGAGCACTCCAAATTGCCCATAGGTGTGAGTGAGAGTGCGAATGGTTGTTCATCTCTGTGTGCCCTGCGATTGACGGGCAACCGGTTCAGGGTGTCCCACGCCTACAGCTGGGATAGGCTCCAGCACGCCCATGATCCCCGTGGGGACAAGCGGTACATAAAATGGATGGATGGATTTTATTCTTCTCTAAAATGACTTCACAACAGAGAATGTGCACTATTTGTTGGCATGTTATGAATGACAGAGGAAAAAATATTCCATCCCCTGTTGAGAGAAAACACCTACTATTTTTTTTGCGAACATGAAGTGTTTTACTTCATAGAATACAAGCATGAAGATAAGCTCAATCTTGTGTGACGGGGCTCCTCTGTAAGGATTAGGGCTTTGGAGTTCAAGGGTCATGTAGACTAAAGTGTAAAAACGGCAAGTAGTTGTTTGGGATATCCACGTCTGCTTACTTGCAATTTTTGAGGTGCCTTTCAGCAAAGCATGGTCCCCCACCCTCTTGCAGCACAAGTGGCATATCACTATCATGCTGATGTCTTTCCTATACATCGGAGTGTTGGGTGACTCCACCTTGAGAAATTTAATGAGCAAGAAAAGAAAATGACAGCTAGCTCATTTGTCAAGGGTGAAAGAAATGACCTTAAAAACCTCTAACATGAGTTCCGGTAACGGCACAATCAATCGGACTGTTTGAAATACCAAGTGTGACATGTCTACATTGATATGTACGTGTGAGCTGAGTGAGACACAAATGGACTTTGAATTTGTCACAGTTATTGACTTTATATGCGCAGCAGAAAAAACAGACGAGTAGGCTTATTATTTTGACAGTTACAGAGTGCCCCTTGAGTACACTCCTTTACACACACAAATACTAGACACATGGAAAATGAGCTTCAAAAACAACTTCCTACAATTACGCACAGTGACCTTGATGTAAGATCAACCCCCTTATGACAGCACAAATAAGTGCACACTAGCATAATTAGTTTCCGAGTTGCCAACTTTAGCTTTATTCAAGACACGAGCATTCTTACACTATTGGGATGTGTACGGCTGTATATTTGTGATGTATTTTGAGACAACGAAATGGATTTCATTTGCTTGTGACAAACAGAAGTTATGGAGATGAATAGTGAGTGAAGTGAGGAAAACAATCAAGAGGGTTCACAGGGTTCAGATGACAGGGGTAACTGATTTAATAAAAGGGGGAGAAGATTATCCATAAATGCCAAGAAGGAAATCGGATAAAGAAATATTAAGATGGGCATTTCAGAAGATAAGCAAACAGCAGCATGCAAATGCGCAAAGCTGTAGCTACAAATGGTGCAGTATTGGAGCGGAAGGGAGACGACTGTGAGATAAATTGTCTCTACAGTCACAAATGATTGCATTCTTAAATTAGATTATCATTATCACCCTCATTAAAGTGTCATAATGGAATACATACCAGTTGTCTCGTACCGTGCCGCTTTTGGAATTGTTACCAGATCATATTCTATTTGTAATCAACCTAATCTAACGGTGGGATTCAAAGCATAGAAAAGAAAGAAATCAGGCCAGATCAAGCAAAGGAACAAATGACCACAGGACCCATGAAACTTGCTTGAATAGCGAGTCAAAAGCTATCAATCAATCAGCGACTTCTATTTTAGGTTCAACTCGAGAACCTTAAAGGATTATGAGTTGCCTGGAGTTCTCTGTCTCTAGGCAACAATTCTTTGAAGCCATTATACCATTAAAAAGCTTTTGCGCTTATCACATACCGTAGCTGTAGGAGAATAAATAACAAATAGTGGATAAAGTTCATGCTTTGTTTGTGAAATACAAATGCAACTCTTTTCAAAAAATTTTACAAAAATATTGAGTCAACCCAAATTCCCTGACGTGATGTTTTATTAATTCAAACTTTTTTGTAGCGTCTATAAATCAAACCAATGACAAATTTCATTTGTTCATTTGAATTTCATGACATTTAAGCAGTCAAATAGACACAGCAATCTAATTAACTTAATTTTTTGGGTTATATTGTCACCCATTTGTTTCTATGCAAAATATTATTTGTATTCATTTTATGCATTCTTTTTAAGTCTATTCATAATTGATCATTCTCTGTATTAAAAATAAAATAGGTAAAAAGCAAGTATGCCGCTCATTTTACATCAATGGGCTTATTACATCATTTTCCATCATTCGGGCTAAGGCTTATTATTGGGCCTGTTGGTAACTGTACATTTTATACAACAAAAAAAGGTCTCCATGCTGGAAACAAAAAGTCCATTGTCAAGGGTACAAAAGCAGTACCATTAAAAGCATTAAACTGGCAACGCATTGAATTACTAAAGAAATTTCCAATAGTACACATACAATACAAGACACAAGCAAGTGCTCTTTATTTCCTGCCTGTGGATAATCACGTAAAATGAGAAAAGAATGTGCAATGCTATCTAATCTTGCAAGTCACCCCCCCCCCCCCCACACACACACAGCCACTTAGCTTTCTCAAACAGAGCAAAAATACTAACTTTGACAGTACAAGCCCAGTAGGATTGTGTTTCCTCACTCCACTGCGTTGGATAGATTGTAGATGAGGAGTTTGAGTCACTTCACATTTGTATGAGGAAGTCCACAGGGGAGCAGCATTGTAAAATGATCCCACTGGCAGTAGATTAGTTCCTGCTTGAGCGATGGGCCCAGCTTCTGCTCGCTCTGCTGTTCTAAATCAATTATACTACCTGCTAAATCAGGCTCAAACGCCACAACGTGCAGGTTTTCAAAGCCATCGTCTTTCTCTTTCTCTGTGTCTTTTGCTTTTGTTTTTGTTGCTTTCTTTCCGACTGTTTGAAAAGAAAGGATCAAAATAGCAATGGACCAAAGTGTAGCAGTCGTTGCAGTGCGAGTGTGAGTGAGAGTGCGAATGGTTGTTCATCTCTGTGTGCCCTGCGATTGACGGGCAACCGGTTCAGGGTGTCCCACGCCTACAGCTGGGATAGGCTCCAGCACGCCCATGATCCCCGTGGGGACAAGCGGTACATAAAATGGATGGATGGATTTTATTCTTCTCTAAAATGACTTCACAACAGAGAATGTGCACTATTTGTTGGCATGTTATGAATGACAGAGGAAAAAATATTCCATCCCCTGTTGAGAGAAAACACCTACTATTTTTTTTGCGAACATGAAGTGTTTTACTTCATAGAATACAAGCATGAAGATAAGCTCAATCTTGTGTGACGGGGCTCCTCTGTAAGGATTAGGGCTTTGGAGTTCAAGGGTCATGTAGACTAAAGTGTAAAAACGGCAAGTAGTTGTTTGGGATATCCACGTCTGCTTACTTGCAATTTTTGAGGTGCCTTTCAGCAAAGCATGGTCCCCCACCCTCTTGCAGCACAAGTGGCATATCACTATCATGCTGATGTCTTTCCTATACATCGGAGTGTTGGGTGACTCCACCTTGAGAAATTTAATGAGCAAGAAAAGAAAATGACAGCTAGCTCATTTGTCAAGGGTGAAAGAAATGACCTTAAAAACCTCTAACATGAGTTCCGGTAACGGCACAATCAATCGGACTGTTTGAAATACCAAGTGTGACATGTCTACATTGATATGTACGTGTGAGCTGAGTGAGACACAAATGGACTTTGAATTTGTCACAGTTATTGACTTTATATGCGCAGCAGAAAAAACAGACGAGTAGGCTTATTATTTTGACAGTTACAGAGTGCCCCTTGAGTACACTCCTTTACACACACAAATACTAGACACATGGAAAATGAGCTTCAAAAACAACTTCCTACAATTACGCACAGTGACCTTGATGTAAGATCAACCCCCTTATGACAGCACAAATAAGTGCACACTAGCATAATTAGTTTCCGAGTTGCCAACTTTAGCTTTATTCAAGACACGAGCATTCTTACACTATTGGGATGTGTACGGCTGTATATTTGTGATGTATTTTGAGACAACGAAATGGATTTCATTTGCTTGTGACAAACAGAAGTTATGGAGATGAATAGTGAGTGAAGTGAGGAAAACAATCAAGAGGGTTCACAGGGTTCAGATGACAGGGGTAACTGATTTAATAAAAGGGGGAGAAGATTATCCATAAATGCCAAGAAGGAAATCGGATAAAGAAATATTAAGATGGGCATTTCAGAAGATAAGCAAACAGCAGCATGCAAATGCGCAAAGCTGTAGCTACAAATGGTGCAGTATTGGAGCGGAAGGGAGACGACTGTGAGATAAATTGTCTCTACAGTCACAAATGATTGCATTCTTAAATTAGATTATCATTATCACCCTCATTAAAGTGTCATAATGGAATACATACCAGTTGTCTCGTACCGTGCCGCTTTTGGAATTGTTACCAGATCATATTCTATTTGTAATCAACCTAATCTAACGGTGGGATTCAAAGCATAGAAAAGAAAGAAATCAGGCCAGATCAAGCAAAGGAACAAATGACCACAGGACCCATGAAACTTGCTTGAATAGCGAGTCAAAAGCTATCAATCAATCAGCGACTTCTATTTTAGGTTCAACTCGAGAACCTTAAAGGATTATGAGTTGCCTGGAGTTCTCTGTCTCTAGGCAACAATTCTTTGAAGCCATTATACCATTAAAAAGCTTTTGCGCTTATCACATACCGTAGCTGTAGGAGAATAAATAACAAATAGTGGATAAAGTTCATGCTTTGTTTGTGAAATACAAATGCAACTCTTTTCAAAAAATTTTACAAAAATATTGAGTCAACCCAAATTCCCTGACGTGATGTTTTATTAATTCAAACTTTTTTGTAGCGTCTATAAATCAAACCAATGACAAATTTCATTTGTTCATTTGAATTTCATGACATTTAAGCAGTCAAATAGACACAGCAATCTAATTAACTTAATTTTTTGGGTTATATTGTCACCCATTTGTTTCTATGCAAAATATTATTTGTATTCATTTTATGCATTCTTTTTAAGTCTATTCATAATTGATCATTCTCTGTATTAAAAATAAAATAGGTAAAAAGCAAGTATGCCGCTCATTTTACATCAATGGGCTTATTACATCATTTTCCATCATTCGGGCTAAGGCTTATTATTGGGCCTGTTGGTAACTGTACATTTTATACAACAAAAAAAGGTCTCCATGCTGGAAACAAAAAGTCCATTGTCAAGGGTACAAAAGCAGTACCATTAAAAGCATTAAACTGGCAACGCATTGAATTACTAAAGAAATTTCCAATAGTACACATACAATACAAGACACAAGCAAGTGCTCTTTATTTCCTGCCTGTGGATAATCACGTAAAATGAGAAAAGAATGTGCAATGCTATCTAATCTTGCAAGTCACCCCCCCCCCCCCCCACACACACACAGCCACTTAGCTTTCTCAAACAGAGCAAAAATACTAACTTTGACAGTACAAGCCCAGTAGGATTGTGTTTCCTCACTCCACTGCGTTGGATAGATTGTAGATGAGGAGTTTGAGTCACTTCACATTTGTATGAGGAAGTCCACAGGGGAGCAGCATTGTAAAATGATCCCACTGGCAGTAGATTAGTTCCTGCTTGAGCGATGGGCCCAGCTTCTGCTCGCTCTGCTGTTCTAAATCAATTATACTACCTGCTAAATCAGGCTCAAACGCCACAACGTGCAGGTTTTCAAAGCCATCGTCTTTCTCTTTCTCTGTGTCTTTTGCTTTTGTTTTTGTTGCTTTCTTTCCGACTGTTTGAAAAGAAAGGATCAAAATAGCAATGGACCAAAGTGTAGCAGTCGTTGCAGTGCCATCCATTGGCGTGCGACCAAGGTTGCGCTCGTGTCAGTGGCGGTGAAAAGTTGTCTCCTTAGCTCAAGAGCAGATGTAAGAGGGTGATCATTCACCAACCTGCTTGCAACATGACATTTTTACATTTCTCTGTTTATATTAGTTTTTCCCCAGAGACGGCTCAGGCAAACTTTTCATTCTGTTTGTGCAAAGAACTACATTATGATTGGTGTTCATCCTCTTCTGCAGGTACACTCAGTCATTTATACTCAGTCTAGACCCGCTGTCGCTTTTTTTTTTTCTTCTTCCTCTCACACTGGTTTCATTTTGTGCAATGTACTATGTGCAATAGAAAAAAAAAGATGTTTTTCTGTGAATAGGAATTAATTTAACATTCGGCCCTTTCTTAAATATTTTAATGCCATGTTGCCTAATCACTTGTCCCAGATGCCTTTCAATTACACATCTACTCACAAAGCTACCGCATAATGGGTGAAGTAGGGATATTAATGCTAATAGTGTATTAGAAAGTTTAGCATTCCGTTCCATCCACCGATGGCCACTAGTGCGGGTAATTGAGATTGTGTTGTGATGTGTGAACACAACAGTTGCCCGTGTTTGGATCAGTGATCTATATTCAGAGAAAGTGCTGAGATAGTATTCATTTGCTTAACAAATGCAGAGAAGTATGCTCAAACCAAAAGGAAATGCATGCGAGCAAAGATGAAATGATTCTTTTGTTCTTGTGATTTAATCACACGTCAACATATTTTGCGCCATTTTGTGTTCATTTGTAATTTTACTCATCAGTGTATCTTCTATCAGATAATAATGGCAATTCAAAGAACAAGACAAAGGCAACCAATCAGCCAAGGCCTATCTGACATACAAGTATAAAAAGAAGTTAACAGTGACATTCAAATTAAATAACAGTGTAATAAAGTTAAATTACTCATCATTACAATGTTGAGATATGGTTGTAGACGTCCCATTAGAAAAAACCTGACTGTTCTGAAAGACAATAAAGCCATTTTCCTGACAAGCTAAAGGTACTGAATTCCCTGGTTGCAATGCCAAGGTCTCAAATGATAATACACAAATCAATCCTGTGCTTCACTTGTTCAATGAACACTTTATTTCAACCGGATCCTTTTTTAATACCCCCCAAAAGAATCATCACGGTACTATCAGTCAGTTTACCTTGAGGCCAGTCACTGTGACTGAGGTGCGTAAGGCCCTCAAACTTTTAGATTCCAGTAGATTGGGAGGCTTAGATAACCTCGAGCCCCTTTTTTTAAGATACTCTCTCATTTTATTGCTTTAACCTTAACATATTTTTTTTGTCTTGAGCTTCTGGAGATATCCCCCCTGTGTACTCCCCTAGTTAAAATGGATGGAAAATCTCTGCTTTTTTGGAGGAAAAATTGGAACTTAATGGCATTACTGACTCAAATGGAATATGTGCTCTAATATGTTAACACAATTGTGTGCATCTCATGTAAACACTATGATGTAAAAATGATCTTGTTTGTTAATTGTTGTGACATCCCAAGAATTGTATTCTATTTAAAGTGACTCACTTGGGTCTCTTAATGGGTGGTTTGACCCTGAAAACACACACACACAACATACACACACACACATTTGACACCAACAAATGTTGAGCTTAACCTTACGAATCAAGAAGCGAAGAATCAATTGTTTAACTCAATAGCACTTTCCCATTTGGATCCACACCACCCTGAGGGTCAGTAGTGACAATAAGACTTGGGCATTAGTGGTTTCCTACATGTAAATTGTCACACGCAAACAAACGTACACACTTTAATGGTGTGAAAATGAGCACACTTAGGCACAAACTGTTAAATACACAACTGAGTCAATTTCACTTTAGTTGCAACAATTGGATTACTCCAACTGTAGATTATTATTTGTTGTGGTGCAGTTGTACAACAGTCCTGAATTTAGCCCCATTCACCTACAAAGCACTTTGAGTTTCTCCCTTGTTTTCCAAAACTCCTCACACCCATAGGCATTTGTGAGCACAAGCGTTAACTGACAGGAAAATAGCACCCTGACAACAAACAGACTTGGCGTCATCAGTTTTGGCCAGTAATCGTGTAAAATCATGGCGAGAAACTGAGCTTCAGGGTTTAGGCAGTGAGAAGGAGCCACTGATAAAGTGTAACACTTAATTGAGTCAAAAGAAAAATGACCTCTTTACTTTTGTTTCTCCCTGTCTTTTGTTTATCTCGCTTATTGAGGACTACAGGGTAACATTTTAACCAATTCCCACATAAATACGTAATGGTTTATAGATTTTTGTTTTTTGTTTTTGGTGTAGTTTTTGCATTGATTGTTAAAACAATAAACAGAACTGAATATTTGCATTTAGTTTCAAAGTTGGGTTTTGTCTGATGCAAACCAGCAATTGAGAAAGGCCATGCTGGAATTTGCCCTTCAAAAAATAAAGAAAGAGACGAGCCTGAATAAGTCAGGGACAAAAGTTTCATGGACTGATGAGTCACATATTTACCAAAAACACAACAGGGTTCAAGACGTAGAAGCCTTTAGACTGGCTAAGTCAATCCACCCAAACCCATCCAAACAAACAGCAGAAAGAGGCTGCAATCGAATCCTGGAAAACTATCACAAAAGAAGAAAACAAAATTTGGTGCTGAATGGTGTGCAGGCATTATGCAACTAATGTAATCAAATACTTTTTTACTAAATAATGTATGTTTACTTTATTGTATTGTATTATATTTGGTCCAATATATATTTAGCTAAAATTCAGTTTGTTTTGTTTGTCTTGTTACTAATAACGCTATCTTCTTCTTCTGTGTCACATTTAGATGGCCTGTAGTTCTTTGTGTCAATTTCCTCTTTTGATGTCATACCCAAATATTTTCAGTCTACAATAAATATTCAGAAATTCACCTCAGTGTTCCAATACTTTTGGAGGGTTAAAGTAATGTAAACATCTATAACAGCGGAAACAAGAGACTTCATAGCCAGCTTTACAGACACTACCCAGACTTTTCTATTTCGTATTCTTTGCTCCTTTAAATTTTTATATCCGTGATAGTCCCGAATTCAATAACTGAGCCAAAGATTTCTCAACAAAAAATGTTTCTCCTAAAGCCACTTGATGTGGGTATTTGTGCGGTTGTATCTGAGAGGGAATGGAGAAGGCAGTATATTATTGGGTTTGGCTCAGCTGTATTGTTTTGCTTTAGAGAGCAGAGTTGTGAGTCAAGCACATCAAGGCTCAAACACAACACCACTCGTATCTTGAATGAACATGCAAAAAAAAAAAAAAAAAAAAAACTGTGAGACCAGCCAGAGTAAAAGAGAAAAATGTAGTTTAGAAAGTCATGTTTCTTGCCTTGGCTTTAGCCTCTATCCCTACTCACTCACACACACACACACGTACACCTGATTCGATTAATGCTTTTGGACCTCAGACCTTGTCCCCCTTTGCCGAGCTGCGAGCCAGTAGCTGGAATCGCCGGAGGAAGGCAGCCAGTGCACAGCACGTCTCAGACAGATTGTTAATCAGGATGTGCTACGTGATGTTTTCCACACTGATACAGCACTCTCCCTCGTGGAGTAATCATCCTAACACTGTTATGCTGATGACGCACAGGGTCAAAGAGACAATCTTCTCAGGGGACGAGACGGACAGAACCATGTGCTTCAATGTAAATTAGGCAGAGTAAAAATTGGTGCAGGGAGGAGTGTTGTGAATGAGAACTATAATGTGATTTTATTTCATTTGATAATTAAGAACACACCTCTTATTAAGTAATATTAAGCCACTCCATTACATTATGTTTCTTCACTTACCTCACTTTTCTTTCTTTCTTCACAGAAAAAAGTGATTGCACAAGGTACATGTTTTTCACAGTATCAAGGGGCAGGCAGCAGCAATTAACACCTCACTTTGCTGTTGTTGAAAGGAATATAGCAAACGTGTGAAATTTTCAAACATGCAGTTCATCCACGTGCTTCACACCAAACTAGTTTTAGTGTGTGCATCCAGGCTCGGAGCTCTAAATGATATTTAATGTTTTCTCTGTAACAAAAATAGAATGGCATTGTTGTCTTTTGAAAGGCCACCAATGTATTAAAGTTAAATGTCATACTTGTAGAGAAAGTAATAGAAATGCAGAGGCAGAAAGCAATATTGAAACGAACCCCGTTGCTTCTCAATGACAGAAACTATCCATACATCCATTTTAAGAAGTGAGGTCAGGCACAGTATTCAAGTTAGGATAGGGATAATACTTTTTATTAATTTTTTTATTCCTTTTTTTAACAAATAACAAGCATATTCTGGTGTGTGTGTGTGTGTGTGTGTGTGTGTGTGTGTGTGTGCGTGTGTGCGTGTGTGCGTGCGTGCGTGCGTGCGTGCGTGTGTGTGTGTGTGTGTGTGTGTGTGTGTGTGTGTGTGTGTGTGTGTGTGTGTGTGTGTGTGTGTGTGTGTGTGTGTGTGTGCATGTAGGTGTGTGTGTGTGTGTTCCTGTGCTCAAATATTTGTGTTACTCTCCTTGACGGATGCTTTGATTTGACATACTCATTCTCAGTTTGGGAGTATTCGAAAAAGATTCGATGCCAGTGAGCGTTTGGAAAGTTAAACGTGTTTAGAAAATGAAATACAAAATGTTTTCTTAGAAGATATAAAACATGGTACAGTACAAACGTGTTACGTTAGCTTTTAAATTGCTGTAAAGTTGAACTTCATGTTATAACCCACCTAATGTTGTAGAGATCATTACATCAGATGAAAAATGCTTTAACTCATTTGTATTTTACTATTTTAGATGATGACTTTTTTCAGTCAGTCATTTGTATTTTACTATTTTATAGTGAGCTTTAATCATGTTCCATAGCAGTATTAGATCAGCTTCCCGATGCAGTGAAGGAGGGGAGATTACATCAATATTTGTATCACGCAACAAGCGGATGGATGTTTCAAATCTCTTTTATTCGTTCATTCTTTATGTATTTATTTATTTACGACATCACGTAAAACGGTATCATGGTCGAAGGTCACAGGTGTCCAGCTCTAGTCCTCGGGGCCGCATTCCAAGATGTTTTCCAAGTGACCCTCGTTAAGAGCACCTGCGTGAAAACTTTTAGCTCCTGCAGAACGTGAAAGTAGCTAAAAGTTTTCACGCAGGTGTGTTTAACGAGGGTCACTTGGAAAACATGTTGGAACGCGGCCCCCCTGAGGACTAGAGCTTGACACCTTTGACCATGATAGTTCCCTAATAAAGTGGCCTGTTATTAGGTACACTTGAAAAGGGCGGTGTACCTAATGGAGTGTCCGTGTGATTCCCTCGTTAAGCGCACCTGCGTGAAAACTTTTAGCTCCTGCAGAACGTGAAAGTAGCTAAAAGTTTTCACGCAGGTGCGCTTAACGAGGGTCACTTGGAAAACATGTTGGAACGCGGCCCCGAGGACGAGAGCGTGATACCTGTGACCTTTGACCATGATATTTCCCTAATAAAGTGGCCTGTTATTAGGTACACTTGAAAATGGCGGTGTACTTAATGGAGTGTCCGTGTGATTTCCTCGTTAAGTGCACCTGCGTGAAAACTTTTAGCTCCTGCGGAACGTGAAAGGAGCTAAAAGTTTTCACGCAGGTGCGCTTAACGAGGGTCACTTGGAAAACATATTGGAACGCGGCCCCTAGAGGACTGGAGGTCGACAACCCTGGTTTAAGTGAAAAGCGCCACACCCGCCCTCACCCCCACCTCCTGATTGGTTGTTGGTTCTGTGACATCACTTAGACACTCCATTAGGTACACGGCCATTTCCAGGTGTACCTACGTCACTTGGACACTAGATTGTGCCACACCCGCCCTCAACCCCACCTCCTGATTGGCTGTCCTCCCCAAATCTGGTCACTCTACAACAGGGGTGTCCAAGTCCAGTCCTAGAGGGCCGCATTCCTCCATGTTTTCCAAGTTTCCCTCGTTAAACACACCTGATTCAATGATCAGGCTCCTGTAGAACGTGAGGATGAACTGATCATTTGAATCAGGTGTGTTTAACGAGGGAAACTTGGAAAACATGTAGGAATGCAGCCCTCGAGGACTGGACTTGGACACCCCTGCCTTACACTGAGTGCCAAAAGTCCCAATGATCGCGAGCAGCAGGGGGGGGGGGGGGCCCATTTCAACCCCTTACACTGAGTGCCAAGCAGGGAAGAAATGGGTATCATTGTTATAGTCGCTGGTATGACTCAGCAGGGGTTTGAACCCACAACCTCCCAATCTCAGGGCGGATACTCTCCTCTTAGGCCACTGAGCTGGTAAACACTTGTATCGTAGTATAACACTTATAGTCGTGTATACCTGTATACGCCTAAATATTGTTATCCAATATATCTATTCAATGCAATTTCACATTAGATTGCTGGTTTGAAATTTGCTTTTAATATTATTAGACATTTGGTTAACTGCTTTATATGACAATATGTGTAGGTACACTACAGGAGGTTAAAAAAAAAAGACAATAAATAAATAAAAGGTTAATTGCACAACAAAAGCAACATTTATGTTAAAACTTGTCTGGTGTTTTATTCCTTGTTTCTTTATTCGCCAATTAAAACATAAAAACAAAATTCTCAGTGGGATGAAAAAACTTTTATCATAGAAAATTTGCAACACAGTTGCTCGTGTAACCATATAACGATACACTTCTTTAGAGCTAGGGTTAGGTTTAAAGTTAGGGTTAGAGCTAGAATTAGGTTTAGAGCTAGTGTTAGGGTTAGAGCTAGGGTTAGGGTTAGAGCTAGGGTTAGGGTTAGTGCTAGGGTTAGGGTTAGGATTAGAGCTAGGGTTGGGGTTAGGGTTTGGGTAGGGCTAGAGCTAGTGTTAGGGTTAGGGTTAGGGTTAGAGCTAGGGTTAGGGTTAGGGTTAGGGTTAGGGTTAGAGCTAGGGCTAGGGTTAGGGTTAGAGCTAGGGTTGGGGTTAGGGTTAGGGCTAGGGTTAGAGCTAGGGCTAGGGTTAGGGTTAAAGCTAACTCTAACCCTAGGTCCAACCCTAACCCTAGCTCTAACCCTAACCCCAACCCTAGGTCTAACCCTAGATCTAACCCTAACCCTAGCTCAAACCCTAACCCTAGCTCTAACCCTAAACTTAGCCCTAACCCTAGCTCTAACCCTAACTCTAGCTCTAACCCTAGCGCTAACCCTAGGTGTAACCCTAACCCTAAATCCAACCCTAACCCCAACCCTAGCTCTACCCCTAGATCTAACCCTAAACCTAGCTCTAACCCTAACCCTAGCTCAAACCCTAACCCTAGCTCTAACCCTAACCCTAAACTTAGCCCTAACCCTAACCCTAGCTCTAACCCTAACTCTAGCTCGAACCCTAGCGCTAACCCTAGCTCTAACCCTAACCCTGGCTCTAACCCTAACCCTAGCTCTAACCCTAGCTCTAACCCTAGTTCTAACCCTAACTCTAACCCTAACACTAGCTCTAACCCCAACTCTAACCCTAACACTAGCTCTAACCCTAACTCTAACCCTAACACTAGCTCTAACCCTAACCCTAGCTCTAACCCTAGCTCTAAGCCTAACCCTAGCTCTAACCCTAGCCCTAACCCTAACCCTAGCTCTAACCCTAACCCTAGCTCTAACCCTAGCTCTAACCCTAACCCTAGCTCTAACACTAACCCTAGCCCTAACCCTAACCCCAACCCTAGCTCTAACCCTAACCCTAGCCCTAGCTCTAACCCTAACCCTAGCTCTAACCCTAACCCTAACACTAGCGCTAACCCTACCCTAACCCTAACCCCAACCCTAGCTCTAACCCTAACCCTAGCACTAACCCTAACCCTAGCTCTAACCCTAACACTAGCTCTAAACCTAACTTTAAACCTAACCCTAGCTCTAAAGAAGTGTATCGTTACATGGTTACACGAGCAACTGTGTTGCAAATTTTCTATGATAAGTTTTTTCGTCCCACTGAGATTCGAACCCGGGTCGCTGGGGTGAAAGCAATCGCCGGTTAGAATATGTTATTTTGTAGGTATTAACAAGTAGAATAGTTTTAAATTAGTCACAATTATTTAGGCAGATAATTATGGGATATTTTGGTACACTACAAAACACCAGACAAGTTGGGAAAGGCGATGGTAAATCAAAGTTGCGTGTTGTAGCATTTTCACAACACTCGGTCAGTTAGTAAATGTAGTAAGTGATAGTTGACCTAAAATGCCGCGGGTACTAGTTCAGACCAATCGCCGGGAGAGTTGTGCACTTAATCAAAAAGCAACGATATCATGCGTTGTGCTACAGCTCTTGTTCCTATAATGCTAAAGAAACAGTCTTGTGGACCTTCAGTGTGACATGATCCGTCATTCTCGGACCTGCCGCAGTGATGACAAGAGGGAGGGCAGCAGATTGAGGGCGGGTCGGTTTTCCTCCACCCCCAGAGCTACTAAAGCACCGGCCAGGAGGGACGTGACTCTGGGCAGGGCCGGGGGCTGAGCTGGCATCACCTGCACAATCACAAAAGTTTGCTGTTTGAAGGAAGAAACACTGGAAAACCTGACCGAGCCCTAACCCGCCAAGCCACATCCGCAGCTACTTTCTTACCTTTTCAACTTGATGACAATGGATGAGTCCATCGCGCCCTATGTAGAATGTGGCGAAAGCGTCATAGGACCTGGAACAGATAGATGCCATTCAGTCAGAATGACATATGGACGGGCTGCTTTCAAATGGACCCAAAAGAGTCTGGGTGGGGCTACCTGTACAGGTGTGATTTGTCTTTGCGGTAGAAGCGAAGCATCAGTGTCAGGAAGGGAAGGCCCCGGAGCCTCCAGCGAGCCTTAATGGTCCCCTCTTCCACGTGCTTGGTCAGTTTCAGCACCTCCAGCCGGACGTCGGTGAAATAGAACAGATACACCAGGCGCCACAGCGAAGTGCTGAGTCGGTAGATCGCACGTCCCCTGCAAGAGACGGACGAATGGGCCAGTCACAAAAGAAAAGAAATAGGATCATAGTCTCAAGCTAAGGGAAGCTGAATCACTACCTGGTCTTGGTGTTGACAAGTCCGTTGATGAATTCAACGTCACAGGAGTACATGGTATAGTCGTGATTCTTTGGAAGCTGTAAAAGAATGCTTCAATGTGTTACAAAAAAAAAAAAAAACTCCTGTTATTTGTTCCCAGATGACATGTCTCAATGCTCATTCTCGTTACTAAACTAGAAGAACGGAAAGTTGTCACACGACTTGCCGAATCCCTGCCCTGCAGCATGAAGCTATTCAACGGGTAATACTGTCAAGTGCACAACTCAACACAAGCATTGAAGTTGGATTGTTTGGAAAGAGATTCAGCCACTTTCCCTGGAGCGTATCTATCTCAGAGAAAGCATCTGCCTACCTACCTCCGTCCTTAGTCTTTCATATGCCACGGCCAGCTTTTGCTCTCCTTCATTGTCTCTTTCACTTTGCGAGCCCTCTGTTCTTACATGGCGACTATACACAGGGTTGGGATGACAGGGAAACTCCTCCATCTTGTTTCTCTCCAATCCAATAGGCTGCAAAGTCACATGGACGACGAGCCTGCAAATTGTTCTTCGATCCAAACTCCGGCCGGCTGCGCTTCTAGTCCCCCTCGAGAACCTAAAAGAGAGACAGTTAGCGAGGAGTTGACTCCGTTTCATGGCTCTGTCGTCACTTTAATTCTTATTACATTGGCACTTTGGTTCATATTTGACATCGTAGCAATTGCATGACAAGGATTGTCATGGGTAAATCCATTTGACACTTTCTACCATTGCCGGCCGGCAGTGGCGGCTAAAATTGAATTAACCAGTCAAGAACAAACGACAAGTGTTCTGTTCTTCTCTTCCAGTATGGGGGAGAAAAAGTGAGAAGGAAAATTGAAAAAGCCCATGAGTTCCTATTGGAGATTGATCGACTCTCATATATATATATATATCATGTGACGTTATCACGTAGAGTGACAATATCAAAGTGTTGGTTCCTGTGATCGACGCGCGCTACATTATGGCGTGAGGAAGATTATACTCTTATACGTGAAATACAAAGTCAAATGCAACATTTCTTCAACGCAACTGATGTCGTCATTCAAGTGGCATCAACTGTTCGTAAGAGCTCCGGTTTTCATTGCAAATGTGCATTATTTCCCCCAAATGGGCGCTTAGGCCCAACTAGTTCTACTGACAACATGTGCAGTATTCACACATAATGTAAGGTTATCTCAAGTATAAGATCGTGCTCTTACTTAGCGCTAACTTACACAAGTGACATCCAGTCTTGCGTGCCATTGCCAGTCCAAACAACCCTCGCAGGATGACATCTGCTCCCTTCAGGGACTGTGGGCAAATTGCAATTGCAATCCCCTAGTTTGGCCTTCCTTCCGAGTGCCGTACGGTCCAAGTGTGACAAAGTGGGAGGTGTGTGTCGTAACGTAGGCTTTTGAAGTTCGACGACGAGTTCATCAAATTGTCTTTGACGTCTTTGACGTTAACGGAACGTGCCACCTTTGCTCAGTCTGCACGGAGATGCGTTTGGGGATGTCGGGAAAAAAATCTGTTCTGGTCTATCGATCATCTATGACAGCACACAACGTGAATAAGAAAGTAGGCACACTTGTGCATTAGATCATCTATAATCATTCTATGGATGCAAATACCAGTAAACAATATTTTTCAGGTGTTTTTTTTTTTTAATTAACGCTTTCTAAAAACCTCAGTTTACATGCAATAAAATGGACGTCTTCGATGTAAGCTTGTCTTTGCTAGTTTTTTTTCACCACTCAAGTCCATGATTTCGGTTATTATATTTCCCAAGCATTTATCCAATGACTCGCTGTGGCCCAATTCAAAAAATCAACCATAAAACAATTATATTTGAACATTTTTAATAGTGTACAAAATAATTCAACAGAAAAATATGACCACGTGAACATGTATTGTAGACAGCGTTACATAAAAAAGGGCACCTGTTTTTGACATTTATCAAAATAAAACACGGAGGTGAAAAAGAAAAAAAAAACAAAGTCCCCGCCCAGACGGCCGGAGCTGACCCGGGAGGTGGAGCTTCCACCGGTAAGTACGGATGGATGGATGGATGGATGGATGGATGGATGGATGGATGGATGGATGGATGGATGGATGGATGGATGGATGGATGGATGGATGGATGGATGGATGGATGGATGGATGGATGGATGGATGGATCAAGAAAGTGAATGATCTTGATTGATTTATCCAAAGAAGAAATGACTTTCCGAAAACAATGTCATCAGTTTTGTGTGCTTATGTTGCGGATGGACCAGACGTACAGTATATTGTCTCCTCAAAAGGCAAATTCCAATTGGACGCATGGACGTTTGAACGTGGGCAAATGTTTTCCACAGGAATGGGTTCCAACCATCAGGCACGATCTGCATTCTCAAAGGAAGCTCCGAGCACAGCCGCCGCTGTCTGACGCCTACCTACATGGGATGCCCGCTAAGAGGAGAAAGGTCCACCCACATTCAAAGCGCCTTGATATTTTCTGACTGTAATGGTGGAGTGGGCGAGGAAACTCACTGCTCTTGCTCTGCTCACCCGATGGTTGTTCTTCTAAATGTCCCCAACTGTTTACGGAACAGTGGAGAGGAACGGTTGGTACGTGATGGCAGCGCGCTTTCCCTCCTCAGATGACGCAGGGCCAAGGACCCCGCCTCTCCTTGTCAGACGCCGTCCGTCGAGCCGCTCGCTCTGCTGGAGCCCTGCCGGTTACGGCCGCAAACAGCCTCCAGGGAGAGCTGGAGCGTCCCGATTTGCAGGATGCATATGCCACGCAGGCAAGGAGGGATGGATGAGCCATCGAAAGATTGTTAATAGTGATGCTTGACTTTTCTTCCCCCACTTAGGTGTATTGATACGTGTCAAAAGAAGCTCTGTGTCTTTGCTTCCAGGTCAAGAAGGACATCTAAGCGCGGGTGCTCGGAGATCCCGACTACAACGCTCAAAAGTTCCCCGACACGCATCGAGCTTTCTCCTCGGATGACTCGTAATCTGCAGAAGATGCGTAGCAGAATGTCAAGTGTGTGTGTGTGTGTGTGTGTGTGTGTGTGTGTGTGTGTGTGTGTGTGTGTGTGTGTGTGTGTGTGTGTGTGTGTGTGTGTGCGTGTGTGTGTGCGCGCGCGCGCGCGCGTGCGTGCGTGTGTGCGCGCGCGCGTGTGTCCAGCCTGAACATATTCTTTCACATTGCACATGCCACCACTTTAAGTGTCGTGGGAATACGGTAGTCCTTTGAAAACCAAGCCACAAGCAAAGGAGGTCTCACCCTCAAGTTCATGCACAGTTCACCCAGACTCAATAGAGTAGTTTACAATTTTTAACCTTGTCACAACACCTCTACGGCAATTCCAGTAGAAATGCGCAGTATGTATTGCTCACCACAGCACCATCTTTCAACATGTCTGTGGTGTGTCTAGCATGACAAGCACGTCACCAGATAATGTACCATATTCCCAGCACTGGACATCAATTACATTTTAAACTACAACTCATCATTCGAGCAAAATCATGACAATGCATCTTTATTAGATGTATTGTATTTGAGAATATATCAGTGGAGCGGATAAAGCTTCCTCAGCACAATCACGAGTAAATTGCTTAGCTGTAGCATTTGGAGAGAAAAACTGCACCACTGCATAATACCGTTTCATAAATGGATGCATCTTACATTTCAATCATTTCCAGTTATTGGATGGTCAGAGAAGACTTCTGAGCTTCTCAACAAACCGGACGATGCAGCACCACTGTGTGACTTTGGCGCTCCTACATCTGACAGACAGAATGTAGCTTAATTAAATCCTGTGGACATTTGGGACCTCATACTTGCATATGCGAACTTCAAAAAGGATAAGGCTGCAGTCAAACAGTGATAGTATGCACTCAGGGAGAATTGAATCACATTTGGTTTCTTGCTGACTGCCTGGAGTATAATCTGTACAAAAGCACATGGGTGTTGGCTAATAGCTTCTCTGTATGAGAACTCAAAGTAGAGATGACACATAGTGAAAAGGCCGACTGGGTGAGTGATGCAGCCAAGGAGAAGACTGACAAACTCTAAGAAAGACTAAAAAGGGGAGTGGTACATGATAGCTACTGATAATGGCTTACTTGGCGATCACACAACTGACTTTGTCATCTCCACTCAATGTCAGAGGCCCCCGATGACCAGATCCACGTCAGCCATTAGACGCATTCGCTCGCCTGATTCCTCCCATCCATTGCGTGCCCTTGCATGCAATATTCAGCGCTCTGTCATCATGTCAGCCTCTGATATCAAGTCAATATCATACCCTTCCTAGAATTTTCCAGTCCTGTGACTACGGTAGCATTCATCACAATGTAAACTCAGGTAAAATGAAATCGGCCCACAATGGCGCAAACGCCCGTTTCAAACTGTGCATGCCTGCGATTTCACAAGTGACGAATGTAATTCTGAATATATTTATTGTACACACATCTCTGCACAGTGTTTCCTGATCCAACTATATAATTGGATGCATTTTACACTAGTTTAATAGCTGCTATTATTTCTAGACTTTGAGACAATAATTTGAGAGATAAGGGTTTAATCCTTAACCACTAAACTATACATTAATTTGCTTTTAAAAATAGATGTGCAGAGGCAATAATGAAATCATAAAATGGCAAAATGCACATTTAGGGAAGACTTATAGAGAACCCATTAAAATGTGCTTGACACCACTGTCCTAAAGCGTGTTATGAGCTGTCTTGTAGAACAGCTCAACTGACTCCAGTCTGCAAATACTGTAGTTTGAACTGACTTGTAAATGGAGGCACAACAACAGTGTACTCAAGAGATGAGCATGAGGACGACTGCTCCACCACTTTATTTATCTCTGTAAAACCCCTGGCACTCATTCAAAAGCAGTGCATTTTCAGGGTCACACTCCATGGAGCATGTTCACACACAGGCAAGCACAAGGATGCATTTTCTTAGCCTCCTCATACTTTGTCAAAATTATGGAAGCATGTTAAGGCTAGCATGTCTTTTCTGAATGAATTAAACTACACCGCATAGCGATATGACAGTCCATTTATTTTCATTAAAAACTGCTGAAATCCCCCAAGCTTTTATGTGTGTCGCATGCACAATTAGCATAGTGTTGAGAGACTTCTTCTTGACATGTTGCTTGGACAAACCTGCATATAAATGCCAAAGAAAGAAAAACATGTTTTTCGAATCATAACACCTCAGGGTGCTTTTGAACAATGTATTGCTTATTTTATACCTTAAGGGTGTATAGGGTTTTGGGGGCCATTCTGCTCTGTGTAAACTGGAGTGAGACAAATGTTTTGTATTTAAAGTTACAATGAGTGTGGGCTTTGCAGTAATATTTCAATATATTTCTTTATCCATCACACTGCATATTTTCAGCGCATTTAACTTAATTTGAACACTACATTGACAATGTACTGTAAATTCCCCTTAAATCCCTTTGCATGTCTTCCTCCCATTTTATGCTTCCAAAATTGTGGGAACAATTAGAGGAGGGCTATTTTCCGAGAACCAAGGTAATTAAAGGCTTGCTTGGTTAGGAATCCAAATAATTATAACGTCACAATTTCAAATTAGCAAAGTACATCCATGCTCTTTCTCTAATCCTACCATTCTCCATGCAAACAAATGTATTTTGCAATGGCATTTAAGAGTAAATAAGTTTGACCTTTAGACCAGAGAAGCAAGAAAAGTCAAACGCACCCTGTACCCAACCGCTACAAGAAGCATCACCACAAGTGCGGTACAACAGTGACCTCTACAGGTCATTTGCCTTAACGATACTGTACTGCCAGCTCACAGTGTTCCCAAACGCTCAAAGACATCCCCACTCTGTCATTGTCTCTTTGAGTTTGCCAGGCTGCTTCTTGCTTACTGTTTGTTTTGGGTTGCAGGAATGTGAAAGTGTAGCTGCCATAAAAACAATCACACATTCTAGACACACAAATAAATGGAAGTAGAGTTTTACATCCATATGAATGCATGGAAGATTGGGGCTAGACTCCAATTGCCCCCTTAAATATCAAAGGTTTAACCTTGCAGAGAGAAGAAATCAATCAAGGACTGTCTGTGTGTAGACAGTTTAAAGGGTTCACATACTGCTTGCAAGAGGAATCAATGATCTATTAACGTGGAATAGTGCAGACACACTTGTATGCCAAGGCGAATTAGTTGAACCTCTTCAACATCGCCCCAGTCGGCAATAATCGATAAAAGTTATGTTGATTATATTCCTTTGGGGAAAAACAGTACAGTTAAAGAACTTTGTGCCGGCGTCTCAGAATTATGATTTATCGCTTTCAGTCTTTGAGTAGTATTCATACTATTATTATGTTCATCGGTATAATTCACATGCCACCTGCAAACCTCAAACTGCTCCCAATGAAATTGTGATGAAGTGCACTATAACTCAAAATTTCTTTGTTTCAAGTTGTCACAAGTAAGAAAAGTGAAGCATTTCAGTGGATGAATTAGCTCTAAGTCTAAAATTTATTTGTGCAAATTAATATTTATTTGTCTCAACACTGAAAATGCTTACATGGAAAACAAAACTGAGATATTCAAACAAAACCTGCTAGCCCCATTCTCAAAGTAACAACAAATTATGTTTATAACTCAATTAAGCAGGATAAAAACACACAAAAAACTTTTTTTATACTGCTCTATTATTAGTAGCATTGCATCTTTGTGTGTCAAATGTGTTGGTGTCTGTTTTACATGAAGGATCTAAAAAAAAAAAAAAAATCACAAAAATCCTTCATCTTTGACTTTGTCACAAAAAATACATTGTCAATGTGAAAGAATGCAAAATATTGACAACAAACTAGACTCAGCCATTCATGCTCATGTTGTGCTGAGTTTTTGTTTTTGGTGCTTTTGTTTGTAATTGTAAGTTAATTTGTTTTTACATTTTGAAAATGTATGACTCATTACTAGTTCCCTACAAAAGCAACAATTTCAGGCAACTCGTCACCAGGTCAGAGCAATAACTCTGTTACATTTAAGTTTGCTAAAAATATACGTATGTATATATACTATATATTATTCATATGCAGTTTTTGTAAGGAATCACAATTTGGACCAGGCTAATCCAGGTCGACAAGGTGAATCAATTTTTTTACCTTCTGTATTAGGAAGTGGCCAGATTTAACGTTGTGCAATCTTATCCAAATACTGCAACAACATTCTGTATATGAAAGAATATGGACTCTACATTCAAAAGGAAACAGCATTACCATAATAGGCTGCTGTCTGAGATTTGAACAACTGCTAAACTTTTCAGTTCCTAAACACCGATTGTAGAATCCCCAAGGTTGAGCAGGTGGAACATGTTGATTTAGATGTATGGAAATTATATTATCATATGTATAATTCCACCCACAAAGCTGTTTTCTTCTCTTCAATACTTGTTAAGTAATGGTTGTCGCAAACCATTTTGTGACGGAAAAGATGTGAAAAGATCTTTCAAGTGTTTGTTTGGGATAATGTATTACAAAGTCTTGCATCACTTGTGATGACTTTGTGGGAAAACAAAACAGACTACTTTGATTTGACTCGCCGGTTTTTGCCGTTAACGGTGATTTCATTATTTGTAAAACTGGCAACATCTTACTAGTACAGTATTTATTATCATAATTATTATTTTGATAAAAAAAAAATAATTCATAATACGTAAGTGCTATAATTCATTTAATAGGGGCAAAATTGCCCCTCCGTGAGTCGTCACCTTATCGTGGTGGAGGGGTTGCCTGTTGTGGCGGCAATCCCCGAACCCGCTGGTGGACACCGGCGGTAAGGGATGCCGTCAAGCTGAAGAAGGAGTCCTATCGGGCCGTTTTGGCCTGCGGGACTCCGGAGGCAGCTGACAGGTACCGGATGGCCAAGCGGAACGTGGCTTCGGCGGTTGCTGAGGCAAAAACCTGGGCGTGGGAGGAGTTTGGTGAGGCCATGGAGAATGACTTCCGGACGGCTTTGAGGAAATTCTGGTCCACCATCCGGCGTCTCAGGAGGGGGAAGCAGTGCAACGTCAACACTGTTTACAGTGGGGATGGCGTGCTGCTGACCTCGACTCGGGACGTCATGAGTCGGTGGGGAGAATACTTCGGAGACCTCCTCAATTCCACCTACACGCCTTCCATTGAGGAAGCAGGGCCTGGAGACTCTGAGGCGGATTCTACGATCTCTGGGGTCGAAGTCACTGAGGTAGTTAAAAAACTCTTCGGTGGCAAGGCCCCGTGGGTGGATGAGATCCGCCCGGAGTTCTGGATGTTGTGGGGCTGTCATGGCTGACATGCCTCTACATTGTAGAGCAAACTACGGCCCGCGGGCCACATCCGGCCCGCGGGACCGTTTAATCCGGCCCGCCAACCCTAAATAAATTGTATTAAACTTTTTTTTTCGGTCATTTTGCCTGCAATGACTGCGTTTCCCCAGTAGATGGGGAACCACTCGCCTGCGCATTTACTACCGGAAGCCGTGTCAGAAAGCTCGGTGCACACTCACAAGTGCGTGTACGTACTCAGTAGTACGGAAATGGCGCACTCGCGCTCTATTTGTAGCAGTGCCGAATTTAGAGTGTGGGCTGTGACGACAGCATTCTTGTAATTTGCGCGCCGAGTTTTCGGATACAGTTTTACGCTAAAGCCACCCACAAACCTTCCCCTGGAATCCTTCCATTAAAATGAGTCGCCCAAGGAAAAGCAAGGTGGACACTGAGTGCCGAGTGTTTAAAAAGAGTGGCCAATTTGGCTCGACGTACGCGACGTGACGTTCAGCCACATGAACATCAACATCAAATGAACACTGAAAATGAAGGGGAGGCTTTCAAGTTT
The DNA here is from genome assembly GCF_024217435.2 of Syngnathus scovelli. NCBI lineage: Eukaryota > Metazoa > Chordata > Actinopteri > Syngnathiformes > Syngnathidae > Syngnathus > Syngnathus scovelli. The sequence goes on from NC_090853.1 coordinate 11,127,883, forward strand.
GTTGTAAAAAAAATGCATTTTGAATATGATCTGTACAAATAGCAGGGATTGAAACTAGCGACCATTCTCATTTTCAAACAATGCAGGATGCTCAAGGACATTGATGCACCACCTGTTTGTGACTAATCTTAACCTTTAAAGTTCTTAAGGCTTACTTTAAGGAAGTGTTTTCCGTTTCCTCACTTCTGTTACCAGGTGTTTGTGAGTTAAAACTCTGCTCTGATTTTCAGATACCCCTCACGGTGTTGCCGTTTTGATTACTTTATTTGGATGTATGCTTTCACCGATTCTTCAAGATGATATATTTGGTCAAAATGTTTGCCGTTTGATGTGATCTCATAAGATAAACATACATCTTTCATTAATCTGACCTGCAGGCATTGAAGTGATGGAGACTGTTATTCATAATAACAGTGTCATATTTTATGAGAATCACTGATAGCAGTTTTTTAGGGATGTTTTTTTTTTTTTTTTAATGCTGCTAATAAACGCATTTGTTTTCAAAAAACCTTTTTTGAATATCCATGCTTTACTACCTACTAAAGGCCAAAACCTTTTAAGCAATGACCTTTACAGGTCGTTTATATTACTTCACACAAACACTACATCCATCTGCTCCTGGTTTGGCCCCCCGGTCAAAATTTAGAACCCAATTCGTCCCGCAAGTCAAAAAGTTTGCCCACCCCTGCTCTACAACATTGCGTGAACATCGGGAACAGTGCCTCTGGATTGGCAGACTGGGGTGGTGGTTCCCCTCTTTAAGAAGGGGGACCGGAGGGTGTGTTCCAATTACAGGGGAATCACACTCCTCAGCCTCCCCGGTAAGGTCTATTCAGGGGTGCTGGAGAAGAGGGTCCGTCGGGAGGTCGAACCTCGGATTCAGGAGGAGCAGTGTGGCTTTCGTCCTGGCCGTGGAACAGTGGACCAGCTCTACACCCTCGGCAGGGTCCTCGAGCAGCATGGGAGTTCGCCCAACCAGTCCACATGTGTTTTGTGGACTTGGAGAAGGCGTTCGACCGTGTCCCTCGTGCTTCGGGAGTACGGGGTGCCGAGCCAACTGATAAGGGCGTTCGGTCCCTGCATCACCGATGCCAGAGTCTGGTTCGCATTTCCGGCAGTAAGTTGGATTCGTTCCCAGTGAGGGTTGGACTCCGCCAAGGCTGCCCTTTGTCACCGATTCTGTTCATAATTTTTATGGACAGAATTTCTAGGCGCAGCCGAGGCGTTGAGGGGTTCCGGTTTGGGGACCTCAGCATCGCGTCTCTGCTTTTTGCAGATGACGTGGTGCTGTTGGCTTCTTCAGGCCGTGATCTCCAGCTCTCGCTGGAACGGTTCGCAGCCGAGTGTGAAGCGGTCGGGATGAGGGTCAGCACCTCCAAATCCGAGTCCATGGTCCTCGATCGGAAAAGGGTGGAATGCCCTCTCCGGATCGGGGATGAGATCCTGCCCCAAGTGGAGGAGTTCAAGTATCTTGGAGTCTTGTTCACGAGTGAAGGGAGGATGGAGCGCGAGATCGACAGGCAGATCGGTGCAGCGTAGGCAGTAATGCGGACCCTGTACCAGTCCGTTGTGGTGAAGAGAGAGCTGAGCCAAAAGGCAAAGCTCTCAATTTACCGGTCGATTTACGCTCCTACCCTCACCTATGGTCACGAGCTATGGGTTGTGACCGAAAGAACGAGATCTCGGATACAAGCGGCCGAAATGAGTTTTCTCCGCAGGATGTCCGGGCACTCCCTGAGAGATAGGGTGAGAAGCTCGGTCATCCAAAGTCCCAATGATCATCGTCACACACACATCTGAGTGTGGTAAAATTTGTCCTCTGCATTTAACCCATCCCCATGTGATTTTGATCCATCCCCTGGGGGAGAGGGGAGCAGTGAGCAGCAGCGGTGCCGCGCTCGGGAATCATTTGGTGATCTAACCCCCCAATTCCAACCCTTAATGCTGAGTGCCAAGCAGGGAGGCAATGGGTCCCATTTTTATAGTCGTTGGTATGACCCGGCCGGGGTTTGAACCCACAACCTTCCAGTCTCAGGGCGGACACTCTACTAGTAGGCCACTGAGCGGGAGAGACTCGGAGTAGAGTCGCTACTCCTCCACGTTGAGAGGAGCCAGATGAGGTGGCTTGGGCATCTTATCAGGATGCCTCCTGGACGCCTCCCTGGGGAGGTGTTCCGGGCATGTCCCACCTGTAGGAAACCCCGGGGACGACCCAGGGCGCGCTGGAGAGACTATGTCTCTCAGCTGGCCTGGGAACGCCTTGGGATCCCCCGGGATGAGCTGGATGAAGTGGCTGGGGAGAGGGAAGTCTGGGAGTCCCTCCTAAAGCTGCTGCCCCCGTGACCTGACCCCGGATAAGCGGAAGATGGATGGATGGATGGATGGATGGATGGATGGATGGATGGATGGATGGATGGATGGATGGATGGATGGATGGATGGATGGATGGATGGATGGATGGATGGATGGATGGATGGATGGGACAAAATTGCCCATCATTCCAAGCCAGGCTGAATTTGTCATTACAATTTTGCTTTTGAGCCAGTGATGTTGTAGCAGTTTACTTACCTAACTTTGGCACAGGTAGCACTTGTTTAATTCCCTCTCAGTGATGATGTGAATGTGAGTTTGACTGACTGTCTAATGCTCTGTACCCTGTGATGGATTGGCTAAGTCAGCTGGGATAGGCTATCTTTCCGCAACTCTGAGCAGGATATTGAGGAAGAGGAAAAAACAGATAGCTGAATCTATTTGTTGGCATAGCGCCAAAACCCTTGCAAAGGTTCATATACTGTATTTTAACAATTGGTCTCTCCACATGAGGGTCTGCTATCTTGACAAATTATTGAGAAAATAAGGTCCAGAATTTATTTTACATTGTCCTGCACCCCGGCTCCATTAAAATCTTGTTTTTTAGTGTCTGAGTTGAGGAGAAACAGAAGAGAAACTTTCTCCCTCATCTAACCAATGACTTCCGTTAACACAGTTAGTTTTAAGCTGGTTACAGAAACAACTCATCTGAGAAGCAAAGGAAGACATCAAGCAAGGCTTCTTGAGTCAAATCCATGTGACCTATTTAAGATATTGTTTCTTGGCATTCACTGTCAGAATTAACCTTGCAGCGAGTGCCTGGTCTCATGTTAAATCGTTTTTACTTCTTTACTATTTCCACTTATTATGCATTCCTGTGTTCTGAGCCAAGTTGATTCATTGTGATCAAGCAGACCCTCAAATATTTAGCATTAATAAATGGTTTCAAGTATCATTTGGGATGATCAGGTACCGTATGTTCTCGTCCCACTATCAATGGTGTCTGCGAGGATTAGCCAAGGTTTGCCAATTCATTTGTCATTTTTCATGCAGAGGAATCCCATTGTGCTTTCCTTTTCAGCCAGCAGCATGTTATGGATCAATATGCAGTACAGCACAGTCCACAACTCAGTTAGGAAGTGTTGTATTGATACTGCTGTTATCTTTCAGTTCCCTAGTAATGTCTGTGAAAGGGTTACTAGAGTATTTTTACTAGCATGTCCTATTTTAATCATTTATTGCGTTATGATGCAATTTGTGCAATCTAGCTGAATGTGAGTATTTTATTTGATGGCTAAACAAAAAATTATATTTTTTTATTTATTTAGTCACCATCATGTTTATTCTTCAAATGTCTGACATTGCTGTAGGAGTGATTGCAGTGTTTTCTGATTGCTTCCAGGCTGTTTTAAAATGTATCGCTGATGTGCCACTTATCCTCACTCCAGGTAGCGTTGATTGTCTCATTCTGAGCACAAATGATAGTTCTTCCCAGTAGGAAGAGTGTTTGTGAATTTGTCTTGATTGGTCTCCTCCTTCCACTCGTGTCTGCTATTAAATGTGTCTTTATGGCTCTATTATTTGAATGCTGTTTTTTTTCCTGCCTAGTTGTCCCCGCAGGCGCAGGGAGAACATGCAAACTCCACACCTCAGAACTGTGGGGCGGACGTGCTAACCAGTGCGCCACCGTGGCACCAACAAAGTTTTGGTTATTTGAAAAAAATAATTATTCAAAAAGAAAACCTGAAACGTGGCTGTTCAGAAAGCCATCAAATTCATGGAATGTTGTCTTTATCTGGATTTAGCAAGCTCCAACGGTATCAGTATTTTGAAAATGAGATGAAGATTAGTTAAGTAAATTTGCGATGTGATCTGAATAAACTAGCAACTAATCAAGGGTTTGCCTGCCATCTCACCTCATTTGGGACAAGCCTCATCTTTCCTACGACCCTAAATGAGGGAAGCAGTTCAAATAGATGTAATGAAAAACATGGGATTTCTTAATGTTTCAACTCTCATTTCCACAGCATAAAAGACAATGAACAGACACTGACTGAGTCAAAGTTCCTTCGTCTTTTTAATATGGCTGGGTGACTATATAAAATACTATAATGTAGAAATTAACCCCAGATGAAAAGCACATCTCGAGGTGTCAATATCACTTTAACTCTTCACCAAAGGACCGCGGTATCCACACTGTTGCTAACGCAGCTATGAACACACGCTTCGTCTCCTTGTCTAATCACCAAACAAAGCTTTGAATGCTGCCTTCTGAAATCCTTTCCCTTTGAATTTTGTTGAGGGGAGATAAATCCCGGGAGAATAAAAGAAGGACAAAAGAAATGAAGATGAACGCTGGCCAATTCCTGCTGAGACCTCAAGAGTTTTTAAAAAAAAAAAGGAGGGAAAGAGTTCAGTTGATTAGCAAGTCTCCACTGACGTCCCATAGGCACTTGGTGTGTATGTATGCATGTGGCCCAATATAGATGCTTGCTTTGTTTTTAGCACCATAACTGCACTGTACACAGCGTGCATTTATTTGTGTAATATGGATCTTCCTGACAATCTTTTGTCCAATTTATTTCAATTGCTTATTTTAGGTAGTCCTTATGATCATATTCCTTATGTCCTCACTACATAATCTTGCATGTATGTTTTTTTAAATAGCAGCAGGATTTTCTGCATGTTTTGCAATACAGCAAATTAGGCTTAGTGGAATCCAACCACTAATAAGATTAAGATACCCTTTTAATAGTTAAATTGTAAAAAAAAAAAAAAATGTGATTGCGTCATAAAAAAGCTGAAGATTGAATTGAGGATCGGGGTGAATTTCGGGTGTAGTAAGTCCAGTGCCACTAGACACATTTTTCTTCATCCTTCTTTCCTCATTGCACTCCACGTTGTCATACAATATTATACAATGCGATGTGAAAAAGAGAGGTTAAATGAATATGTTTCAAATATAAGATGAGAGTAGAAGTGTCTCACAGTGAGTTCAGAAGGTGGACATGAAACACTGCAGTCCGTTAGTATCTCACTGGATTCCCACCAGTTTTCTTTCTATACTTGTATCTGCTTTGTGTGCTCAGGTGCCTTCATCATTGTGTGCAGGTGACTTTCTGATAAAAAAAATTAATAATAATTGAAAACCTATTGACAATAGTGAAGAGGTCAATTTGAGTCTGTGCCTGAAAATCAATGAAGTCATTTAGCGATAAATATTGCCATCCAAAATAATGTAGTCATACGTCGGGAAAATACAAGTAAGTCATAAATAATATAAATACTTGGTATGTTTATGTAATTGAAAAGGAAGAGGACTGTTTGTTTCCATGTTGTCACTGAAAAGATTAACAAAGGCTATTTCTGAATAGTAAAATAGTCGCTCATGAATTTAACAACAACATACGCAGTTACCCTTACCTATCTAGACAGCATATATTCTTTGAATGTTGATATTGAATCTAATGGTGAAGTGCCAAACATTTTTTGACAGTTACACACGAAAGGATTGTGGTGTTGTGATCGTTGAGTTACAGCGTCATCTTTTGGCTGCACAAAGAACAACAATAAACTGAAGCATGACTATTTATGGCACATGCAATACTTTCTGAAAACACTGAAAGTGTACAGTACCTGTTTATCAACTATCATTCCACCTTTTTTTTGCAGTGCATGTCATCACGAGGGTTGTGGATGAGCTGAAGCCTCTTCCAGCTGACCATGGATGAGAGGCAGGGTACACACTGTACTGGTCCCCAACCCATTGCAGAGCATATGCAGACAAACAACCATTTACATTAATCCATTAACCTGAAAAATATGTTTATATGGAAGACAGCCGGAGTACCAGGAGAAACAGGATATAGGTTACCTCGGCCTACATACAAAGGCCTAGTATTTGAAACAACAGCCCCAGATACGGATGTTAATATGAATAACCTGTTGCAGACCATTACGGGATGTAAGCATACTGCACCCATGGGAAATTGGCAGAAAAATCGCAAATTGCCCTGGGTGGCCAAGGGGTAAACACGGCCCAATGCTGGCCACCACGTAGCTCCACCCCTGTGTTTACCTTGTAGGTGTGTTCGGACTGGTGAATGACACAGGCTCCTCCATATTTGGTGTCATTTTATTACCTATTAAATTACTGCAGTCTGCTGACAGCCTTTTAACCCACTCATAGTCCGTCAAAGCACAGACGAGTAAGGTATTTCTGCATTTTCCATCCATTGCAGATGGAAATGAGATGGAGTGGGATGGGTTAATTATTTGTTTGGTGCGCACGACTACTTCATTTCTTACAAGCAATTACCAGCAGGTGTATTTTCCGTTACTATTGTGTTTGTAATTGTATACCTTCAATTCATTGCCAGTATGAACAACGCTTTTCTAGGTGCACACATACAGTATCATTTAAAACTCATCTAATTCTACATGTATAGCCTATAGCAGCAGACTACTAAACTGGTCATTGTGGTTGTATCTTCATTTTTTAAATATTGATATTAATTTATCATGTGTCTTAGGCAATATCTTTTTTATAATAATAATAATAATAATAATAATAATAATAATAATAATAATAATAATAATAATAATAATAATGGGACGTAATTCATTTAATTTCTTGGGAATCAGCTTGCGCCCTCCCGCCTCTGTTGCAAACATTCGGGCAACCATGAGACCAACCGTTATAAGGCTAAAGACACTGCCAGCCATGTCCTGCCTCTAAACATATGCTGTTTTAACCTTTTTATTCACCCTAAATCATATGTATATATTTTGATCCTTTTTGTATTCATATTATTTTTTTCCAAAGGTGTAAAAACGTGCGTGTTTCTCGAAGCGGCGGTCATGTGTCTCAGCGCGCTGGAAGAAAGACGATTTGACGTTCGGCTACTGCTGTTGTCGGTGATGATGATGCTCTCGGTCTCCGGTAAGAAGCACGCTGCATTACATTGACAGGAAGGCTTCCCTGAAACAACCACATTGTTCCATCTTGTCAGTATATCAATTTGACGTGTCTATGAGTTGCAATAATAAATGATGTCGCTCAACATCTTTCCAAAACAGATGTCTTCGCCATTTTTTTCTTATTTCTAAGGCCAAATAGAAATACTCATGTCGCTCCCTTTACGCTATGCTCCATACAACCAATAATGGAGCCTACAGGGTTCTCTAGTGCCCGAATTACCCTTTGATATCTACCAAGCCACTTATACCTAAAATCCACAATCTCATAACTATAGTGTGGATGGAATGCCTATGGCCTATAAAAATGAACCTACTATTAAAGCCACATATCACATTATCTGATGGTGCTGTCTACCATTGTGAATGTACAGTTTATAGTCGTCAAGCTACAAGCTGCCCTCTTGTCTTTATAAATGAAGCCTTTAACAGCTTTCCAGGCTATACAACACCTCAAAAAGTCCAATTACTGCTATTTATACTTCTTGAATTATTGAGAGTCTGTTTCTGAAGATCTGCATTCAAACAAATCTTGCATATGCAAAGCAATAGATGATACACATATTAATGTTCATGTACAAAAAGGGCCCTTTATTCAAAACAAGAGTAGGCCAGTTGCAAGTGATCAGATTTAAAATCGGATGCTCCAAATTGAGCAAAGTGATCAGATGGTCAATTGTCTACTATACAGGACTAGATTTTGTTTAGTCAGTGATGTTTTTCAAGTAGTGTGCCACACCCTTTCGTGTCTCCATGACAACATCATTAATTATGTGGGGATGCTTGTGGTGTAATAGGTACATCAACAGCTTTGTTTTCTGAGATAATCAAATATTTCAGCAAATATTTTACTTTCTCTGTTAGCTCAACGTAGATCTTGTTTATTTTTCTATCCATTTGTATGCGCTACTAAACAGCTGGTCTGAAAATTCAGTTACCATTTATTGTCACTAGAGGACAGCATCAGGCCACTCAATTTCATTAACCCCATCTTCAAGGTCAGTATGCCTATGTTTCAATTGTTAATAATGAACAGTAGGAGTTTAACGTTTACACCATTCTTGTGAACTGGTCGGTCTAATTAAATGCTGCTGTACCAGTGACATGTGGTGAGGTTCGTGGCTGGTGAGACATTAATATCAGCCAGATTTTGAAAGAGCTCTTTAGTCATAGTCTAATTTCCCATGGATTTATGACAGCCAATCGCATGACACATACAAACAGATATGTACTCACATGCACGATCCCAACTGTGGAATATTTAATGAAATTAGCACGCAGGTTTTTGGAATGTGGGAAGAAGCCGGAGTTATCTGCCGAAAATCCACATAAGCAAGGGGAGAACATACTGTTCAAAATAAGATTTTACCCCCAACCCTTGGAATTGTGAGCCAACATGCTAACCTCTGCCACCGAGCTGAAAATCGACATCCTATAGGTTTCTATCAAAATCACAGTGTTTTACTGGGCTATAATGAAGCATGTGGCATCCATTTCAATTTTCAAAAGATGATGATGTAGCAACACTGAATATAAATTCACATTGCATATCATTCAGAATTCTTTCTTCTTACATTGAATGTACTGTACATTCATCTTCACTTTCCCTGACTGTGTAACATACACTGGCCAAGCGGTATGTACATGCAGTCGTAATAAGGGTGGGCCGATAACGTAAAACTAACATTTTGGGTACTGGAAGTTAGTATGAGGCAAGAAGCGGAGGCAAGTGAGGCAGATGGGAGGGGCAAAAGGACTGAGGTATGCATGAGGCTGCCTCACTGCAGTATTTCATGTCTTTGCGAGCGCCTCTGTCTTGGCCCGTCTTTCCCGTACAGGACCGCTGACTCATTGATAGCCTTTGTACAGTGGATATAAAAAGTCTACACTCCACTGTTTGAACGCCATTTTTTGTGACATCAAATAACTTTCAAAGCCTTTTCCACCGTGAATGTGACCTGCACAAGATAATAGCGAGGGGAAATAAAAATAAACACCTGAGATCATCAGTATCTGGGGATGTGGCTGTGTGTAGAATTAACCACTCACATTCAAACAAAGACAATAAATAAGAGACAAAAGCATTGTTTTGATTGATCGGCGTGAACAACAGCCTAAAATGTTTTAAGTTGTGATATTTAAACAATAAGTATGTACAAAGATTTTATTTTGAGCAGTTCCAAATAGTAGTCAGTGTTAGCACCAAACTGACTTTTACTTAAAATCTAAATAAAATTGTTTGGAAAAGCCTACTAGAGCAGCCAAACTTTATTTGGGGTTAATTGGATCAACAACTCAGTTTTATAGGTTATATTGGTCACATCAATGATGGAAAAGGTTTGAAATAATTTATTTTAGTCTTGATTTCTCTTTACAAAATCTTGATTTTTAACAAGGATGTGCAGACTTTTCTTTATAGCCACTCATTACAGTATTGCTAAATGTGTAAATGGGTTTTAGACGTGTGTCTGTCTGCCCACAAGTGTCTGTGTGTCAATCTTGTAGCAACAAAAGGAATGTGCAAAACGTGTGGGTTAATTGCAGTGCATGCTTAAATGCGTTGGGTCTGGCTGTGTAAATATTTTGGTTCTGGCTGCGTAAGCAGTTACTGTAGGTCAGTATTCGGGGATGACATTGAAATAGCATGCTTAGCTTAGCATGCTCACAGCTGCTGACAAAACACAGTTTCTGAAGATGTGGGTGCATGTGTTTGTGTGTTGGGAGAGGCGCACATTTTGTGCAGCCTCAAAACAGAACTTACTTAGCTGGATGATGTGCATTTGTGTGTGTTTGCGTGTGCGTGCTGCAGAGAGGCAGTGGTGCAGCAGCAATTGGACCCCAGCCAGAAACACCCGACTGCAGTAGAGAATGGTGCAGAGTCCCATCCCTGTTACTCATATAAACTCACAATATGAGCTTGTTCTGGGGGAAAAAAAAAAAAGCACCATGTTCGACGTGCCATTCAGTGTGGCTGCCTACCCAGAGAGTCTTTCATGCCAGAACCACGATTGATCAAAAAACATCAATGTTAGGTTAATTAAAGACTCACAGGTGTCAAAGTCAAGGCTTGGGGGCCAGATTCGGCCCACCACATCACTTTATGTGGCCCAGGAAAACAAATCATGTTTGTCAACTTCCATGACCCAGGCTATAAAATATGTACCAAAATGTGTAAATTACATTGAGCTTTTTTTATTTTACAATTTTTACAGTAAATAACAGAAATTGAACAAACTTCTATCCTTAACATCTGATTTCAAAGGTACTAGTCTATACATTTTTGTGTGTAATATGTGATATGAGGTACGACTACACATTTATTTTTTCACTGAGGCCATCTGAGGAAAACCTATAGTACAAAGATAAGTTTGAAATCCCGATGTTAATGTACACATGCTCGTTGTCTACGTATGCCACAACCGCTCTATGGTATAGCTCGTCATTCGCCACAAGTCAACTAGTATAGGCTATAATATCTCTTCTTTTGAAATAAACCAGTGACGTGCCAAACCGCAGTAGTGTGCAAACGCCTTCAGCAGTAAGATTGTTTGGTTGTTAAATGAAGAGATGCCTTTCGTTTGTTATAAAACTACCGTCATTACAGAATCCAAGCTCATCTGTGAGGGGTGCCATTGGTCAGAAGTGTGCTATTTTCTGCTTATCTACCCTCAAAACCGCTCCTTTATCCTTTCCAAAGGAGAAATAGGTTCAGTCATTTTTGACAGGCAGTAATCTATCTGCCTAGAAGTGCAATTTATAATGCTAGTTTCAGTTCGATTTGCTGGCATGTAGCCTACCACAGGGTAAGCATGTTTGTTTCACTTGTCCCAAAATATCTATTTTGGGTTATTTAAAATAAATAGTCTTGTGAATTCATTCAGTCAGTTTGAGAGGTTGTCTACAGTGTGATAAATAGTGTGATGTCAAACAAGTGCAATACAATGGAACCTGCCATCAAAACCAACAGTGGACAACACATTACCCAAAGGACAGCAATGGAGGACATGCAGGATTTTGTCTCGTTTCTGTTTTTCCCACAACTTCTGACATTGAAAATGCTAAATCAAATGTAGCTATTGCACAAATGCAATCCCATACTAATGTGCTGCAAGTAATGAAATGTTTTTGTTATTTTTCAGGTTGTTCAAGCATGGATGTTATTGTGACCAGTAAAATCAACGTGATGAATGGGTCGGATATCAAAATCCCATGCACGTTCACTTCCTGTTATAAAATAGACACAAACAAGTTTGTCATGAACTGGACCTACCACGAATCAATCAATGATACGGAACAAATGGTAAGAAAGACAGCTAAATATGAATAGTGCACTTTTCAAAACAACATTAACTAAATAGTGTGTCTGTTTCCATAGTTTATGGCATACTACCGGAAGAAAGGAATGGTGGCTTTGCTTCCAGAGCGGTTTGGAGAAAGGGTGCTGTTTGCAGGAAACCTGGAAAAAAATGACCTGTCAATCACCCTATTAGACGTCCAGGAGGAAGATGAAGGGATTTACAACTGTTATGTGATAAATCCTCCGGACCGCATACATGGACATGGGGTCATAAGACTTAAGGTTTTTACTGAACGTAAGATACTAACCTTACCTCATGGAGAAACTGACAGTCGAAGGGCTCTATTTTCATAGTAGATAGTTGCACATGTATTCAGCATAAAAACGTCATTTTCATGCTGAGCATGTCTAGTTCAACTCTTTTTGGGACTTTTGGTGGACCCAGGACATTTTCTATTACACGCCTCTAGTCCAACTCCCGATAACTAACAATTTGGTGACAGAAAGTAGACTAGATCTAAACCAACTAACAGTAGGTCTAAGTTGTGGCGCAGCTGGTGTTACAAGATTTATGAGTTCAGATATGTTTGATGGATGTCACAATATTTCATTCATAAATATGAAAATAGTGTTTACTAAACCCTCTTATATTAAAAATGAGTTTATTGAAAGCAAGTGCTATCTTTACATCGGCCAGCTTTACAGCGGCCAATTTTACGTCATACAAAAGTGGAGCAATTCCTTATAAATGAACTTTGCTCACGAATTGCGCCAAGCGAGTCTGTTATGCTTCCGCCATGTGGCCCTTACGCTGAATTGGCAGCAAGTAAGAGGAGCCGCTTCGATTGACCAGGACTCAAATTGGCTGTGTTCATTTCCATAGCAGTGCAAATGCCAATTTCTAACTAGACCCCCCCCTAAAAAAAAAATCCACCCATACACACAGTTAGACTGCACCTTGTGCTAATATGGCACAAAAATATAGCCCTTAGAGCTAAACTTCACTTTTTTGTGTTTTTAAAATAAAAAAATTAAAAAAGTGAGCTACTTTGGATCTATTTGTGTCAACTTAAGTGGAACTCGCTTAGGAGCTGCAAAAGAATAGTTGTTGAAATCTTAATAGGTTATTAAATGGACAGCAAAGATAAGTTTTGCCATTAATGCCAATAACCATACACAACATGATGTGCATGTTTCTTTGATGCTGTGGATCTTGTGCTCCTGACTCAGCTTTTTATTTATTAATGGCCGACGAGAGGTTGAACTTAGTCCCTCAGCATCTTTCTCCCACTTACACACTAGCCAGGCTCACTCCGCAGCACTTTCCCTCCACTCTGTTTAATCAGCCTTGTAGAGCTCTTAGCCACCACTGCATCTCTTGTCGAAAGGACATACTTAACTCGCTTCTTTGCTTCCCACAGTTCCCCCACCGAGAGACTCAACAATTGCCGTTGCCATTGGTGCATCAGTGGGCGGAGCACTTGCTCTCCTTATCCTTTCCATGGTGGTTGTGAAATTTCTCCGTCATCATCTCAAACAGGATCTGACCTCAGAAGAGAAGATGGAGGAGGAGGGGAAATTAGAGGCTGAAGGTGCCACAGAGGAAGGAACAAAGTAAGAAATCACAAATTAGAGTTCAAACTTTCGCCAGCAGTGCTTGCAGAACACAATCCATGTAGTTTTGTTTAAAAGTACACCCACACGTCACATCCTCTTTGAGCAAACTCTTACCTCCATGTACATCTATCTTCTGACATTTACAGACAACCTTAAATGGGCCGCCAGAACAAACTAGTAGCCCGCAGAGCTGTCGACCCAGCACCTCCACTGGTAAACTCCTTTTCCCTACCGATTGCTTTTGTCATTGAAAACACAAGATGTGACTGTTATCATAATGTGTTGGCAGGAATGTTTTTCCATTGTTTAAGTTAATTGACTATTTATGAATGAAAGAATTGGAACATTTTAGGAAGAGCTCTACACATACGTACATTTACTACATCCATCCATCCATTTTCTGAACCGCTTAGTCCCCACGGGGGTCGCGGGCGTGCTGGAGCCTATCCCAGCCGTCATCGGGCAGTAGGCGGGGGACACCCTGAACTGGTTGCCAGCCAATCGCAGGGCACACAGAGACAGACAACCAACCGCACTCACACTCACACCTAGGGACAATTTGGAGTCTTCAATCGGCCTACCAAGCATGTTTTTGGAATGTGGGAGGAAACCGGAGTGCCCGGAGAAAACCCACGCTGGCCCGGGGAGAACATGCAAACTCCACACAGGGAGGGCCGGAGGTGGAATCGAACCCGCACCCTCCTAACTGTGAGGCGGACGTGCTACCCAGCGCGCCACCGAGCCGCTTACATTTACTACATTTAAACATTTTCTTTTTTAATATGCCCCAGTACATTATACAAACTTTATCTTTTGTAGAGATTCTGGGATTCTTCAGATTTTGCTTTCTCCTAAGTCACTCTTACACACATATAAGAAGATAATGTAATATTCACACCAGAAGTGTCTTCAAAACATTTGCTATAACAATGTGGATTATACGTATAGACTTTATATGCTTTTTTTTAATTGAATAACACCCAACAATACACTTAGTTTAGTTGTGTGACTGTCTACCTCACGTTTGTATTTATTCTTTGAATGTAACACTTTTTCCAGGGTCAATGTTTAAACTTGGGGGAGTTTCGATATACAGGGAGATAATTCACTGCATCTGTACATGCTTGTTTTGAAGAGAATTTTAAAGTTTGTCTTTTGTTTTTTTTCCGAAGATATGCTTCATCTTTCTTCTGTCCGCAAGAACCACACTGCCTGAATCATTGACCACCAAGTGCATCTGTTCCCGCTGCATGTTTGTGTGTTTCGGTGGACAAGAGTGTGTTTTTAACATGTGTCTTTAAGAAAGAGCGAGAGATGTGTGTTTGTCTCTTTACAGACAGCAATTATATCTACGCATAGCTTAACTACTGCTATGTTATTAATGTCAATCTATCAAAGGAATAAATTTGTTATTGAGCAACTATGACAGGTTACAGCTATAAGATATGACCTCACAGGTAAGAAGAAACTACAAAAAAAAATTGTTTCCTACAATATTGTACTGTATGGACCAAAGTATTGAGATATCGGAAAGGAAATATGGATTTTTCTGCCTCTGTGTTTTGCATAAATATACATTTCTATGAGATGTTTGAGTTCCCTGATGTTGCAAAATCTCCATTCCAGTTTCATGTTTGATAGGGTGAAGGCCAGGGCTGTCACGTTCTCCCACACCTAAATCATCCAGTTGATTTTTTTATGACCCACGTGCGGTTCTTTGCTCCTTCAGTTGCGGGTCTGTAATGTTGGAAAATAGATCATTAATATTCGTTTCAATTGGTTTCTTTGTTTTTCTATTTCTAAATGTTCCGATTATGGTATAACACACTGCTCATGCTCAAAATATTCATCAAAAATGCTGATATTGTGACGCCTTGTGTGTGACACCTATCTTGTGTTGATATAATGTATTTGAATACAATGCTGTCAAATTCTTAATGGCATTATTAATTAATGATTAATTCTAAAGCACTGAACCAAAAGCAATTTTATTGCATCAAGCATAACCAAATTAGAATATATAAAATAAATAATTGACTAATGAAATGGGTAAAATAAGAAGCTTATACTCATAGTGCATCACAGTGGTCTCACTGTGCACACTGGTGGAGTTTTTGTCCTTTTGACATTTTCGTCGAGGAGAAGAGCGATTGCACCTTTGTGGCAGTGAGCAGCCGCTGACTTGATCCCCAGCTAATCAAAGTGGCTCCTTGTATTTTCCGTTAAATTCTGCGCAGGTGTTTTTAGCTGCCAGGGGGCGTGTAATAGAAAACACCCTAAGTCCGCCAAAATTAAGCGCAATCTGCCAAATTCTAAACTTAATTGCCCCAGCAGAAACATCAAAATGTGCCAATTTTTATGCCGAGCGCACTTGCACTTGTCTATGAAAATAGAGCCCCGTGTCTTTAAATACATGCACAGTATACATTTGGACAGGATGTAGTCTTAGTTGGTTTTTACGATAATAAAGACTAAATCCGTCACTGACTTTGCAAAATGTTTCTCAGAATATTCATAGCAGTTTGTTTTTCCTTGATGTTTATCTCCAGACACAGTCACTTTTTCATTGGGTCAAAGTTGTATTTGTTTTCAAGGGAGGTTACTAAATGCCTGTTGTGATGAATGCACAAGTTTATGTTTTTGTTGTTCCAGTGCACGTTCTCTGATTTTACCTTTGCATCAGATACAAATATACTCTCATATTGTGCTGGTTATACCATTGCATTCATGCTTGTGTGATTTAAGGAAATTGCTACTTCAGACACATGTTCAGCTTGTAATAGTGAGTAAATCATCACATCAGAGTAGGACGTAACAAGCTCAAAAACATTGTTAATTGTAATGTATCCAATCTCAGAAGTTAAACAGATACCAGACTTTGTTTTGTTTAGTTTTGCATTATAACCACGTCATTATATTAAAGCATGGACACTGTAGTAGACTTATTGCATGTTAGTTAACACATTTCAACATGTACCAATGTAAGTTATGTCAGACCGAGAGACAAACATGATTTCATCTGAGCATGCTTACCTAATCGTTTACACTGTGTAGCAATTGGGCACCTTTCTTCATATTGCGCTTCTTTTATTGGGATAAAAGGAACTTGTTTTTAAAAAGAAAAAATGCTGCCTAGATGTTTCATATCATTTTCTGTAGGTCAAAGATTAATATGAAAGTGTGGTATAGAAGCATAGATCCAAATGAAGTCCAACCAGAATTGTCTTTTATAAGGATTTACATTCCAAATGCAGCAAAGCAAAAGTCTTTGTCTGTGTGTGTGTGTGTGTGTGTGTGTGTGTGTGTGTGTGCGTGTGCGTGTGCGTGTGCGTGTGCGTGTGCGTGTGCGTGTGCGTGCGTGCGCGCGCGTGCGTGCGTGCGTGCGTGCGTGCGTGTGTGTGTGTGTGTGTTTGTTTTTAAAAGACTTTCTTTTATTTCCTGCCTCAAAGGTCAGGTCACTATTTTGCACATTATCACATATTTTACATCAGTGATTCTCAACTGGTGGGTCGGGGCCCAAAAGTGTGTCGGCGATCCATTTCGGGAGGGTCACATTTGAGGGAAAAATGGCTTGTATTTGTTCGCTGATATGTTACAGAACAGTACTGAGGTATATCAAGTCCCCAGATAGAACATACAATTTGGATAATTGTCAGAAAATGTTGCTCATGTGTGTCTACTTACTCCCTACTTTGAAAACAATTACAGTGCAGCTATTTGGTTAACGGGTTTCTGTTAACAATATGCCATGCCGATACTACGTCAAACTCATTTGAAATTGAATTTGAACAAATAAAATACTCTAGACTTTTAAACAAAAAAAATATGCTTCATTCATCTTAACTTATTAAAGTGGGTCGGGACTTTGCAGTGATAGAAACATGCGGTTACCAGAGTATCAACAGTTGAGAACCACTTTTTTTTTTATATCGTATTATATTTGAGAGCATGTAAAACAAGATATAAAGGAGAAAAGCATATAAAAAGTTACGTAAATTGTTTACTGGATCGTGTAGATTTGTAATCAGAACATGGCATGGTGATTGTATGCTAAGGATGTATCCTTAATTTAAGCACCGTGAATGTTGAAAAAGTCACCAATAAAATATTTCATCATATTTGTCTGATGTAAAGATTTCATTCCAATCAAAATCTTACAGATACATTTTTAATGACTTTAATGAAAGGATATTATTTGAGTTAAAACTGCTGAATTACACATGGCGCATGCAGCAGACACATGAATGGTGATATTGTAATTTTGAAAAAAAATGGAATTGCTCATTTGCACATTTTGAGAACAAGGTATCTACCGTAGTTTTCGGACTATAAGTCGCTCCGGAGTATAAGTCGCACCAGCCATAAAATGCACAATAAAGTGAAAAAAAAACATATATAAGTCGCACCGGAGTATAAGTCGCACTTTTGGGGCAAATTTGTTTGTCAAAATCCAACACCAAGAACAGACATGAACCAGCAACAACAGGCTAAAGGATATGGTATGCTAACGTGACATATACACAAACGAGGAGCTGAGAACGGGCCTGACGTAACATTCAGAGTTATTCAAATAACTATTACATAAATAACACGTTTATCAAACCATCGGTGTCACTCCAATTCATGAAGCTAAGCAAAGTTACAAGCTACAACACAGCTATAAGCTACGCTACAAAGCTACGCTACAAGCTACGCCGAAAGCTGCAAGCTACAAGCCACAAAGCTACAGAACAGAAAACAACATCATGCCTGGAGATAGACACAAAGATCAATCTTGGAAATGAGGAACCTCCTCACGACCAGCATTGACAATTCTATCTGTGAACATCGAAGGGTTCTCCTCTGCAAAACGAACAATCTTAGCCACCCTGCACAGCACCGGACTTAGCGGAGTTTATTGAGAAGGGACAGAAATGTGTTCAGCTGTGGCTGAACCACATCTAGCCAAGCCTTGTAACTAACTGCCTTGTAGCCACGATAAGAAGAAGAAATCTAATTCATTAAATCCATCGATCGTCCTTTATGTAAACAATGCCGCGTATGGTGCCGCATATGCGCTGCGCCGCTGACATCGGACTCGTTGTAAGTTGCATTTCTAATTATTCCACAGACCCATATAACGATATATAAAGTATATTTCAAATAACTATCATATTACAACAACATTATCAAACCATCTGTGTCACTCCAAATCATTAAATCCATCGATCAAATTCCTCGTCCTTTATGACAACAACGCCGCGCGCGCGCCACAGAAATCTAGTATATAACTATATTGTAGCGTTAACAAAGTACCAGGAAAGACGTGGGTTTGGTAAACGGCTCTTTATTTAACAAAATAAAGTTCAACGAGCCAACAACTGTAACGATAAAAACATATACGAGTTGCTACACGAAATAAAATATATCAAATAACTATAACATAAATAAGTTTTTCAAACCTTGTATCACTCCAAATCATTAAATCCTTCAAACGTGGGACCCTTCGTCATCTTCGTCATCCCGTGATTGAATCCTTTGTCCTTTATGTAAACAACCGCCGCGCTGCTGAGGTCACTTTCAGTTGAAATGACAGTAATCCCTTGCTACATCGCGGTTCGTTTATCGCGGTTTCACTACATCGCGGATTTTTTAATTTTGAAAATTTGTGAAAAAATTCACATATAAATCGCTCCTGAGTATAAATCGCCCCCCCCACCCAAACTATGAAAAAAACGCGACTTATAGTCCGAAAATTACAGTAGTAGAAAATCTACTTAATCATTTCATTTCACACTTTATGGTTGGAAATACCGTTGCAATTTGTAGAAGAACAATTAACAAGTCAAAATGAGGAGAGGTAGAAAAGACTCACCAGTTGCAAAGTTCTAGCGCAGCCCCACTGTCATGGTAATGAAATCCAAGATAGACATTGGCTCAGCAGTATGGCTTGGTCACATGCTAAAAACAGACTGATTAGAAGCGAAAGACAATACTGTTGGGTGTATAAAGTGTGCTACAATTCTGCTTCTTGGAGTGTTTTGTACAGACGTGATTATGACGACTAGTAGCTCTCATAGATTGTTAAAATATATCCATCCATCCATTTTCTGAACCGCTTAGTCCCCACGGGGGTCGCGGGCGTGCTGGAGCCTATCCCAGCCGTCATCGGGCAGTAGGCGGGGGACACCCTGAACTGGTTGCCAGCCAATCGCAGGGCACACAGAGACAGACAACCAATCGCACACACACTCACACCTAGGGACAATTTGGAGTCTTCAATCGGCCTACCAAGCATGTTTTTGGAATGTGGGAGGAAACCGGAGTGCCCGGAGAAAACCCACGCGGGCCCGGGGAGAACATGCAAACTCCACACAGGGAGGGCCGGAGGTGGAATTGAACCCGCACCCTCCTGACTGTGAGGCGGACGTGCTACCCAGTGCGCCACCGAGCCGCCTGTTAAAATATATTTAAATAAAAATAAATAAACAGCATAACGTAGACAAACTCAGAAATTTAATATTTATATGGCTGTGAGAAAGTGGTGCTCTAAAATGCCTTCAGAGCTGCATTATGGTTTGATAAAACTGCACTGCATCTTCTTTCAAAGCGCTCTATTTAGTCTTATATAGCCTAATATTGTCTGACGGTGACTTAAATTTGGGCCTCTTTCATCCACACATTGCACATTGCATAGATTGATAAAGGAGAAAAAATATTATTGTAAAATATAAATAAGACAAAGTTTGGGAATTAATGTGCATCTTGTGTGCTGCAATGCATCTACGTAAGCCACGAGAATCAAAGCCCAGCTGAGCTAAGCTGCATTCAGAGGTCAGCTGGGAAAACCTGCATTACTTTGCATTTTTGCACATACGCGTTGTTTTTTTTTTTTTTTTGTTTTCATCACTTTCTCTGCCAAATCTGCCTGACTTCAGTGTGAAACAAACTGTATTATTTTTTTGTTCTCATTGTAGATGCACTGAGTGCCATGTTTGATGTCAGTCACATGAGATTGGCTTTTTCCATATGCGGTACTATATATCATATGCACGTAGAAGCGCTGAAGGACAGAAGGAAAAAAAAACAATTCAAGTGCCCCTGAAACCTACAGCATATATATAAAAGGATAAACTTAACATCTGTGTGTGTATAAACTACGTAAATCATGAATACTTTAAAAATGTTTCAGCCAAAGTCAAGACATTTTTCCCACCCTGACTAAATTTACAGTTAAAAGTGAATATTTTTAATGAATTGTATCCGAAATGGAAAAAATGCAGTGAAGTGTTGAAACAGTCAAAAGTTCTGTTGATAATAAGTAAAATTATAAGCCATTGTTTTTGGGTGGGATTTGAAAAAAATAAATAAATAAATACATCACTGATATTATCAGACAATTTTGAAGAAAGAAAAGCTTACACACCATTGTGAGGGATGACATTCATCTAAGATATTCTACAGCATCTGTCCTCATTTAGCTCACAGCGTCTATCTCTGCTCGACGGACACAAATTGGCAGTCACTCACCGGTCAAATGACAAAGTTCACACTCAAATCTACACAATTTAGAGTCTTGAATTAACAAAAATTACATTCAAAATGTATTTTAGGGTATGTGAGAGAAAGTTAAAGGAGCCGGAGAGAACACACAAGCACGGGGGGAAAGAACATGCACTTAGGAGGGCCCCAGCCAAGATTATCAGAACTCTAACAAATGTGAGGCAAACATGCTAAACACAGATAATTACCAAAAATCTCCGAAAGCATTTGAAACAACTTGAAATTTAGACCATTTATATAATGTGCCCATATTAATTCATCAATTTCTGAACACAAACATTTTCAAACGACTGTCCTTTATTTTAAGGCCAACTACACAAAGTCTGCGCAAAAAAAAAAAAATCTCTGTACACATATTTGTCACATATTTGATATATATAGTTTGCAACTTAGAAATAACTTTGAATCCAAATGCGTGCGTGGCTCTCAATTTGAAACTAGACTCACCTTCATATTTTATCTTGTTCCAGACCAAATGTCAGGTGGGACGGCCAGCACGATTAAAGAAGACATGGAAACCACAGAAAGACAACACAGTTGAGATGGTGAACCCAAGACAAGGGTAAAAAAGAGTCATGGTGAGAAGAGTAAAATAGAGAGAAGATGCTCGGATGGTGACACATCTGAAGATGAGCCTGAGACAGGGCCACTCAGGATGTTCTCTGAAATGTGCTCACTCACCGGCTGCTGCAAAGAGAGAGAGGATGAAAGGGGGAGAGGGAGGGAGGGAGGGAAAGGAGAGGATGGAGCGAGCCGAAACGTTGGGTGATACGTAGGAAGGTTAATCAGACAGTGTGCGTGTGTGTGTGTGCGTGTGTGCGTGTGTGCATGCGTGCGTGCGTGTGTGTGTGTGTGTGTGTGTGCGTGTGTGTGTGTGTGTATGTGTGTGTGGTGGGGGGGTGTAGGGTGTGTGTAGAGGGGGGCGTGTCCCATCCAGGAAGATTATGTTGGAATGGTAGAGGAAAGGTTACGACCTTCTGTGTGTGCGAGTGTGTCCGCTGTGTGCTGCAGTGAAGCCACATGGCTAAGATCGCGTGGCAGTGATCTTAGCCATGTGGCTTCACTGCAGCATTTCAGTGCCTCGGCCGTCCCAGAAAGAAATCCTCCACACCCTCCCTCCCTCTCATGTTACTCCCTTTTGCCTCCTGTCACATCTACTCCCCTCAGACCTTTTCTGCCTTTCCGCAAATTTCTCCTTCCCTCCCACCATTCTTTTCTCCCACAGCTAATATTCTCCTCTCCCCTCCTCTCATCAGTGTAATGTCCTCTTGTGCGCCGCCTTGCAAACGTTCCAAGGTCACCAGGACTAGGTATGTGTCCACATATGCCACTGCCACTAGATATTACAGTGCAAATGCAAAGACTTACAGTATGTGTAAATTCAATGGATAGTGACTTGCCTCTATACAGGTTTAGCGTATGAACCACACTGGTGTGTGGATGTTTGACTTTTATGACAACTTGATAAAATGTAGTAATGCAATAATGGTGTTCTGTGTGGTTCACCCAAAATAGGGCTTGAATCCACTTCTCCACTGTTCACACAGGTGCAGAGCCGAGTGTGCTCACCACTAAGACTTGCCCGGAAGATATTTTGTTGTTTAATTTACAATAATTGAAATAACGGAAGAAATATGTGCATTATCTCTAGCTGGGTTGTGACATCATCCAGCACAGGGCGCAGGAATGTTGCACCCCATCTTTAGCCTATGTGTGGTGTTAAAGAGGAGCTACTGTGCTTGTCAAATTTTTAATGAGTCAGTGGGCTGGCTCACAAGATGATTATAGTGGCTAACCAATATCCCTTATCCTTAAATCCCATCTCCCTGCTATGAATGTTTAAGTCTTTGGCTCTGATGTTGATGACAACCTTGTAGGTCGTTAAGCCAGGAAGTGATGAATCTATTGAAGGAGGTCGCTCTGCACATTAAGGGTGTGGACCGCATTTCCTCACGCCCACTGCAGAGTTGTGTCAGTGGTTTACATGAGATTTATGGAAGGTCTCTTTGTATTGTGTAATCTTGGTGAAGGACTCAATTGATGGGTTCAAGTAGGTTCCTCTCAGACAAAGCATGTAACCTCTGCAGCTCGATTTACTCGATTTAAAGCTTCACGAGGTTTACAGATTAATAATATAATGATTTGATGATTACCAAGAACAAGTGATTGAGTGATTATCAACGGCCAATCTGTGAAAGACCAAAGTTAGACCAAAAATTATTTGCAGAATTTACGACAACTAACACAGTTAACCTGGGTATCCACCTCTTGCAATCCTTACAATAGAATAATGCTCACTTATTTTTTTTTTTAGTTCATCATTTCATTTGACATTTTTCGTGACATTTTTTCTTTGCTGTCAGACAGTATGTGGCTGGAGTCAAAATGTTGGGAAACTGGACTCAGGTAATCTGTATGCTATATGCACTGTAGGTCTGTCCAGTTAATGTGCAGACTGGAAAAGGCATACCAAAGCAACTGGTAGTGCCATTAACCCTGAACTTAAGTGTATTTGACCAAATCGGAAGCCTGAAGAATGCCATATGGAAAAGTTCTATCAGGTTAAATTGTTAATCCATTTAGCCTTGTTCTGCCACTTATCCTTTTCAGGGTCAGGCAGAGGCAGTGTAGGGCAACAAGGTTAATTTGTCAGAGTAACGATTCTGGGAATAGCTAACGCATCACCACATGCAACATCAAATGACCACATTCCCGGTTCAATAAATATCGCAAACTCTTCCATTTCCCGTTTCTCTGATTGTAATGCACATGCAAGGCACTATATGTGGATGGGTGAGATTAATACAAGAAGCACTTAGCCTCTGATGTAATATTCTAGAATTACAAATTCCATTTGTCTCACTACATGTAAAGAATACTGATAAACAGAAGAATACCTGAGATTATAAAAAGGAAGTTGACATTCAATAAGTTGTATTTCAATAGTTTTATTCACACTAACACTTCTTGAAAGTTCAATCAGTGTGTGTGTGTGTGTTTTTTTTTTTTTTTTCTTACACTTAAACGGATTGTAAAAAAAACATGAAATGGGAACAACTGGGGCCCAGAACCAACAAGCTGAATACTTGGGATGTCTTTTACAGTAATCACTTGGCTGTGGTCCACATCAAGTGACCAGCTCAGTGGCCTAGTGGTACAGTGTCTCCCCTGAGACTGGGAGGTTGTGGGTTCAAGCCCCGGCCGGGTCATACCAAAGACTATAAAAATGGGACCCATTTCCTTCCTGCTTGGCACTCAGCATCAAAGGTTGGAATTGCGGGGTTAGAGCGCGGCACCGCTGCTGCTCACTGCTCCCCTCACCCCCAGGGGATGGATCAAAATCACACAGGGATGGGTTAAATACAGAGGACAAATTTCACCACACCCAGATGTGCGTGACAATCATTGGGACTTTAACTTTAAGTTACTCATACGGTATATCCAATTATTTTCTCCATTGCAATTATTAAGTTCCACTTTAGCCTGTCCAGGTGATTCAGCCAGATCAAGATGTCTGTCTTGCCAGTGAACAAAGTCAGATGATGCCAGTACAAGATAGCAGGAAGGGGGCGTGAAGTAAACGACGCATGAAAGTGAGACAGGTTGAGAGGATGCAGCAAAGAAAACATTGAGTGCTGATCATGTGGCGTGACTGAAGCAAAGCACTCGTCCTATCTTCAACTCTTGTAAAGTAAGGCTGACTCAGTCAAATTGTCCTGAACTACCATACATATGTGTGTGTGATCACCTTCACCACTCCAACACACATTCCAAGCTTCCCCTCCCTCTCCTCTCTCCCTCTCTCTCCCTCTGCAGTACCTTCCGCACTCATTTCTATCTTCGCCAGCCGGGGAGACGTTTGCTTTCTGCTTCTCTGCCTGGCTGCTTTGCACCAGCATCCCTTTCTGTTCCTCTTTCTCTCATACTCCATCCATCCTACGTCTCCCCTCTGTGTGGCTTGCTGGCTGATGCGCTTCCCTGACGGATCCTGCTGCTGCCAGAGTGTTGAAGGCTACCTGACACCACAGCACATCGCCAAATAGCTTCTGCGCTGGCTTTTTTTTTTATTTGCTTGCTGGATCACTACTGAGACTGCTGAGAGAGTGAGAGAGAGACAGAGAGAAAGAGAGAGAGAGAGAGCGGGAGAGAGAGTGGGAGGACGGGGACACAAACAGGGGGTGGACGGGGACAAATTTTCCAGCCAAGGCAGAACTCCTTCCTTGCTGGGACAGGAAAGGGGGAAAGGGAGGGACTAAAAGCCACATTTCGTAACTCAACTGTAACAGAACAAGGACAACATTCAGAATTGGGGAAAAACACAAGGATTCGGACAAAATAAGTTGTCATGGCGTCATTGGACAGCACCAGCTGGAGTGTGCCAGGTCTTCTACTTGCACTGCTGCTAGGTGAGTGAGACTTCTATCCCTTCAATCCGTGTTTTGCACCTTTTTGTGTGTTGGTGGTCAAGTATATTTTTTGTGACTTGCAGCATTCTTTACTTCCTCTGTGTCAGACTAATTTCATGCAAGGTGGGTGGCTCAATGCCAGCACAGTAAATCCATACCTCCAAGTCCTAACATTAGGTCTTACTCACATCACCCTTATAGCATTCACCTCCTACACCTTCTGGTGCAAACAAGCTGACAACACATGTGAGGCGTACTTATTATCACGGTCCAGAACGTTATAATTTGTAGGCTCATCAGTAATCACAATTAAGATGATTTGGGTGAGTTGCAGAAATGGACAGGATCGCTTCCATTCCACAACACAATTCACGCAGTGATGACTTGACAGAAGTTGGCTTTCCTAGCACACGAGCATTTTTAGTCATCGACATTGAACACATTTAATATTTTAAATTGTCTGCCCCCAAGGCTTTTTGGACTCTATTATTGGTACAAATCGACTCTTTACATACCTCAGACAACTGGACCATTTTATAGGATAAATCTTATGAGACATAAAGGGTAAAATCAGGACAAAAACAATGTGTAGCAGGCCTGAGCTGCC
The DNA here is from genome assembly GCF_024217435.2 of Syngnathus scovelli. Lineage (NCBI taxonomy): Eukaryota > Metazoa > Chordata > Actinopteri > Syngnathiformes > Syngnathidae > Syngnathus > Syngnathus scovelli. Next base: position 11,153,639 of record NC_090853.1, read on the forward strand.
CTGAAAACAAGCCGATGTTAACACAACTTATTCATTTTGGAGTGTTGCTATAAAACTTATTGTTATCGGTTTGAAGTTTCATTTGGGGGAGAATTTACAATCAATCGAAAATCGGAAATAAAAAAACTTACCTGTCAAGCAGTTGTGTTGTTAATTCCATGCCGATTCTGCATCTCTGTGGGCCGAGCTTCCCCTCTGAAGACAACTCCTGTTCATCCTTGTTTTGTCTCTGGATTTGGCCAATCACTGGGGATGTGTCTTTGATTGGTTGTTTTTCTTCAGATGCTGTGTTTTTTTACAAATTGGAAGATGGGGCTAAAGAGGGCTGATATTGTCACAAATCATTTAAGTAATGTCTTCTTGTCAGGCCACATTAACAGTTTCAATAAATATAACAAAAATGTTGTTTTTATTTGCAAATGGCAAAAAACATTTGACACATCAGTATGGTCTGACAGCAGTGCGGCAAGGCACATCACAGGACAGCTCATGGCTTAACCAACTCAATTTCCATAATGTGCCACAAACAGACCTCAACTACTTCGGATAACTACATCTTATTTTAGCTATTAGTGGCCCCAGGCTCCGGACGTGGTCGAGGTGCAAACGACCTCTGTGTTCTAGCTCCAAGGCTGTCAGAAACATCTGACTTAAGGGCAAGCTCTCGTCTTTCATGCAGGAGTGAGTGGACATTATTTGTGGAGACAATTTTATTTATCATCTGCGCAAGCACACAGCAGCAACACCCCACCTTGTGTTTGTGTTGACTCTCTCATCATCAACATTTCTTGCTCTACCCGTACGCAACCATTTGAGAAATAAAGGGTTCTCCTAAATGGGAAATTATCAAAAGCACCAGCAAGTTTAGTAAATTAACGCAACCCATCATTTTTTGAGGAATTGTGGTGTGGGTTAGGGTTTGTGTCAATACATAAAGCTTCCACTTAGTTTGTGTGATGTCTAAGTTATTTTAAAACAAATTTCAAAATCAATTTAATGAGTTAGTACTTGTGAAAGTCCTGACAAGTCTGTGACTGTAAAGTTGTCATGATGAATTCCCCATCTCTATGGAGGAGCACTCCTGCAAGCCATCATCTCATTTGCACCCTTTCCCCTTCCAAACATTACATTATTTAATGTATCAGTAAGGAGCCCCCCCCCACACACACACACACACACATTTTTATGTCTCTCTTGCTCTCTCTTCAGTCGTGATATAAAATGGCTTTCAAGCCATGTAACCGCTGTTCCATCAAATCGATATATTTTACCAAAATTACGCACTATTATCACTCATCAGTATTATGGACGTTCTATTTGACAAAACAATCTGAATAAGTGTAAGGGAATTAGTTTTTAGTTTAGCTAAATTTTTATTGTCAAACTAAATCCTTGTAACTGTTTTAGTCAACTTCAATGGCCATCATTATGCTTAGAGACATATCATGGCCATAAACAAAAGTTTTTTAAAAAAATGGACTAAGCTAATTGTTTCCTGATGCACTGTACAATACAACCACATGTTTTAACATGCTTTGGTCACTATCAAGTGTCAATAGCTTGTAAATGCAACTTGTCAAAAGTTGTCGTAAATTGATGCATGTGTTTGCCGGAGTCATCTTACGCACGCTGTATCAGTTAACACACACATGCACCGGTGTAGTTGTTTTTATTGAGTCGCGTCACTACTGCTGTCATTTTCAGCTCTGCTGTCATTCAGTCACCTTGGAAAGAACATTTTCGTTAACATTTCCTGTCCATCTCTCTCTTACTTCCTGGTGACGCCCTCCATCCGTCTCTCATCCGTCTCTCCACTTTATTCTCTTCCACTGCGACCATTCTCCCCCTGTCATTTCTGTTCTTCCCAGCAGCACTCCCTCACCCCACTCTCTTGTGTGGTAATTGTGTCCTCGGTTGGTTCTCTGTGGGTTTGCTCAGAAATACATTAACCCTTTAATGTGTGGCCTACTTAAATAAAACACATCACCTTGACTGTCAGCCAAGGACACTACATAATAGCAGTTGCATTTTGTTCCATTATCTGAGGTGATTTAGATATTGCGGTTTTGTTTATGGCAGGGATGCTAATATAGCACAAATATACATACATGTGCACTGAATGCAAGGTTCATAATGATAAGAAACTGTGAAATCACAGGGAGACTGTGAGATCACCGAGCACAAATGCATTATCAGTAACAATAACTGTCATGCCGCTCACTTTGGTGTTGCATGTATTGTAAATGCATTTTCTAAGCAATGACTTTATAATGGGACAGTGGAACCGTTGACATCTAACAATCTGTTGCAAGACACTGGGTCATTTTTTAAAGCAGTACGTTGACGTACAAGTTTGACATGTTCCGCGACTAAAATTTAATTAGTAAGTTTATTCGTGAACCAAAGAGAGTCCCCATTCAAATGAAGTGAAATACCGTTTGAACCTTTAAAATCATCACACATTTGTTTTGTTTTTGATAAATAACAACAGGATTGTGTTATTTGATAAAATAATAAAACTAATTTTAATATTATATTAATAAAATAATAAAACTAATTTTAATATTATATTAATTATATTATATATTTATATTAATTTTAATAAAACTAACCGTAAAATGTAATTCCAAAAATGCAAGTTAGGTTCTTTCAAGACTCAGAATTATCTAAATTGTGACCAGTGAGCAGGCCAGGGCATACCCCGCCTCTCACCCAAAAACTGCTGTGATAGGCTCACCCATGACCCTGTAGTGAAGACAAGCACTATAGAAAATGGATGGATGGAAATGCTAGCCCAGCCATTTAAAGCCTTTCCATCATGGAAACGTTTCAAATCCTTGAGTGGTCATTGATAACACATTTATGTCATCTAAAAATACAAGTAGACCACCTTGCAGTATCATTTTCACTATCTTGCTCTCACATCCGTGCTCAATGCGTTCTTTGAACAGTAAGACGCACCAGCGTAAAGTGACCAGAGTTCAAAGCTAAGTAAAAGTCCATTAGAGGAGACAAGAGCCAGAAAGAAAAAAGAATAAGGTGAACTCGAACAGCTCACATTGCTATTGAAGGCGAGTCAACTTGAATGCAGACAGGAGATAAAAATATCCACTAGTAGAAGTCAAGATGAAAGGGTAAGATCAGGAGGCAGAATTAGAACCAAACAACAACTACGAAGACATGAGCTGACACATGATGTGACAGCAAACACTTTAGTTTTTATACAAATAACAATTTAGGAACAACAAAGTATAGGAAAGGTAGCTGATTTTGCCTTTTAAACTGTAAAAAAAAGGCAGTTCTACAGTCTTACTTTTGTTGTTGGAATTGGAAGACAGAAAATGACTACTCATCAGCTGTGAAACACCAATTTACAGGTGTAAAGTCAAGTGAATGTGTTGATCCCAGTTTGCGCAATGTGATCCCGTGATGGTCAGGGTAGAAAGGACAGGGTTTATAAATAGGACTTAAGTGTAGACCAGGGGTGTCAAACTCATTTTTTTCACAGGCCGTTGTAGTCATAGCTTCTTTCGAAGGGCCATTATGACTGTCAACCTAAATAAATGTATGAGCACCTCATATTGTATACAGTAAAAGCTACAAAACAAACTGACAAATAACTCGTTTTCAAATCAGACGAGTAAAAACTGGTCAAATATATATATATAAAAAAAGAGATTATTAAAAGTGAAGACAATTCTAGTAATGACACACGAATTTGATGCACAATTTGTCTTCGTGGGCCACATAAAATTATGTGGCGGGCCGTATCTGGCCCCCGGGCCTTGAGTTTGACAGATGCCGGAGCAATAATGTGAGCATTACTGTAGTTGTCATTGAACGTTGGACCATGCACAAATGCAAGATGAACAACCTTGATAATTTTACATGGCTCTCGCTAAATTAATTCCATTAATTTATATGTATCATTAGTCATTCTCATTGGTTCCAAATAAATCAGGTAAAGTCTTCGGACACACTTCTGAATACAGTGCACAAATACAAATCCTGTTTATTTATTTATTTATTTATTTATTTATTTATTTATTTATTTATTATTTATGTATTTAATTGTTGGTTTGTTTATTTAGACATGTCCTAACTGTAACGTACAGCGCATGGTAAAATCCACATTATGCAAGCTTTTATTTGTCAAGCTGTAAAACATAAAAATAAAATGGCTCAAAGACATGATGTGCTAAAAATGGTGTAGACATTTTTTGAATCAGCCTAAAAAATTTAAACTCTAAATATCTATCAGGAGAGATGTATTATTTGGACCACTGTAGTGAAATTGAATGACTTCCCGCAGCCCACCTGTTTATCTCTCACAATACACTCTATTTCTTTTGTGCGTCCCACTTCCACAGTCTTTTATTCAGATCTGCCGCACGTTCGTGGACTGGAGGTGTCAACAGGAAAGGTGTCATCAATTGAGGCAATGAACGGCTCCACTGTGTTGCTCCCATGCACCTACTCTTCCTGCATTGGCATTCACAAGCTCTACTTCAGCTGGCATTATAACAACAATGGCTCTAAGGAAAAAGTACGGACCTCGCAAGCATCAGCACACTGATGAAACCTTTATTGTCATAACCGAGGCATGTTTCCTTGTGTGTTTGTGTAGTTATGCGATGGGATAGTTCCGAGCGAAGGTGCGGAGACCAGAGTGAAAGTAAAACACCCGCGAATAGAGTTTGTAGGCGCTACAAAGGGCCACAATATTTCTGTCCTGCTGTGGAATATCACCTTTGAAGATGAGGGAGAGTATATCTGTTTTGCAAAAAACCCCAAAGAGAAAGACCGCAATCACAGCGCTACCTACACCCTCTATGTGGTGGATCAAAGTATGCACTATACAGTGATCCCTCGCTACTTCGCGTTTCGTTTATCGCGGCTTCACTATATCGCGGATTTTTTTTCAAATAAAAAAACATTTAAAAGTCAAAATAAAACTTCTAAATTGAGGAAACATGTGTCTAACCTTTAGGACAGTTTAGTATTGCTCCAAATGTTCGTTTACATTCCTTTAAAAGTCCGTTTTCGCGTGTTAGCACGATCGCGAATTAGCATCCTTCCGCTAACTCGTTAGCCTGCCCAGTACTTCTTATTGGTGACCGTAATTCGCGAATTTCACTTATTGCGGTGGTTTTTGGAACCAATTATCTGCGATAAACGAGGGATTACTGTATTGACATATCCTATCATGTATTATTGATTTATTTTATTTTTTTGTTTACTATCTCTCACTCAATGTCTCTTTGTCTACACTTTCAGTGAGGGAGGTTGACAATACTTTAACTGTCATCATTGTCTCTGTGTTGGGCGGAGTCATTGGATTAGTTATCATTGTTATGGTGATAAAGGCCTTGGTAGTCCAATTCCTGCTGAAGGATGATGAAAAGAAGTAAGTAATTTAGAGATAGTACCGTATTTTTCGCACTATAAGGCACACCTAAAAACCTCAAATTTTCTCAAAATCCGACAGTGCACCTTATAATCAGGTGCGCCTTATATTTGGACCAATATTGAGCCACTACAGCAGGCGTGGCCAAAGTCCGGCCCGCGGGCCAAATGTATATGTCTTATACGATATGGACAAAGTTTTAAAATGGGCCATTCATTGAAGGTGTGCCTTATAATCCGGTGCGCCTTATATATGGACAAATTTTTAAAATGGGCCATTCATTGAAGGTGCGCCTTATAATCCGGTGCGCCTTATAGTGTGGAAAATACAGTAGATGAAACTCATCTACATAATACTCATCATCAACATGCATGGTGTTTGCAAAGTGGTACTGTCACCACTGTTATTTTCAGCAGTCAACAAATGTATATATATTTTCTTTAGTATGGCAATCGTATTCAAGTAGTAGATCAGAAATAATTATAGTTTTCATTGTTGCTACTGCTGCATCTGTGTGCTAATGTTTGTTTTCTCCATCGCCTTGTAGTAAAGAGTGCCTGGTTAACGCCTCAGGGAACGACAATACCGAAAACGGACTTACAGGAGCCAAAGCTGACAACAAAGGAACACCAAAGGCATGAGCAAAAAAAACACAGAGTATGGTTGTATATATGTATGTTACAAGAAATGTACACTATCAATGAATGAACTGTCTTATCTTGTTGCTAAATAGTACACCATGCAAATGTATATTTAAATCATTGCTTGAAATTTTAAAATGTCTGCAGAAGGCTGGGTCACGCTTGTCTACATGGCAGCGCATTTGTTGCAGTGTTTGCCGTCTGTATCATCAAATTCTGCAGCTGTGGGTAGTTTCCTATACTCCATGTATTGAACTCGATCAGTATATTATATCTTCTTCCTGACTAGTCTTGAGCTAATATGAACCAGAGGAAAAAATGCTCACGTTGGAATAATTGAAGAGCTGCAAAACAGCTGAGAGGTACGTCTTAAACTTGCATTTCATTTGAATGATGAATGTACTGAGCAGCACAGTGCGACTGGTCACAGTCAAAGGTTCTGCGTTTGATTTGAGACTCAGACCTTTCAGTGAAGAGTTTGCATGTTTACCACACTTGCATGGGTATTTTCGTTACAAACTCCCACATTCCAAAGACAGGCAAGACTAGTTAGTTGAATAATCTAGAGTGAGTTGTGAGTGGTTTGCTGGTCTGCTGTCTTGTGACCGACTGGTGATGACTCAGTTGGGTGACCCACCTCTCACTCAAACTCAGCCATGATAGACTACAGCTCACATATGTGATCCTAAACCCAATCCATGATGGAAAATAAGAAAAGACAGCAACTCTCAAATTTTCCGGATGCTTGGATTTGTTTTAGGGGTGCTTCAGCACCACCAAAAATGATCTAGGCACACCAATGTTGCACCTAAGGCAAACGAATGATCCAGTTCTTCTTAGTTATTTTATTTTGTCATATTGTTTCACTTTAGATTGTCAAACATAGGTGCCTGCTCTGCTTCTTCTCCCCCTGTTAACAGGAGGATTAACTCACAGCAAATACGTTTTTTGGGGGTGAAAGTGTTAAACTCTAACCATCATCCGAGACAATCCCAAAATACCCCGCTCCCTAAAGAGAATGAAATGAATGCTGCTTCTGCATTGGCGATAGTTATCTATTTTATTTTTTTAGCATGTTGGCATTTTAGAGCACTCCGTACAAGTACTTGTTGTCTACAGCACAGGAGGAACATTTGTGTGAATTCAGGAGGTTGCAAATAACCCTTCATATACTGTCAACTGAGGCAAGAAGCAAACTAACAATTTGATTACAAAAGAGTAAGGGCCACACTGATATAACTTTATTCACATAAAGTTGCATCTTTTTCATAGATGCATTTTTTATTCATTGTAACTTTACAACTGTAACTTTCAAAATTCTAACTTCATTCTAGAAATGTTATGGCTTTGTTTTGGTACTGTCTTAGTAAGGTTTAATTCTCACTGAAAATTTCTCAAAACATTACTTTTTCCCTCATCAGTACACATTTTTCTGGTCAGTGTTGCTCTAACATTCCTTCATAGTAAACTAATGCAGAACATCTATCCAGACTCAAAGACATGGACATATAATTTCGTTGTTTTTTTAACAAAAACATAATTTACATAACTGTATTCCAAAATAAGTGGATTAGTGCCATTCTCCTATCAGCCACTCCACATTGTGCCCTCTACGCAACTCTACCAGAGGTTATTTGAGAAGTTGGCACAGGCGACCTGCCATGCACCCTCACACATACCTGGGATAGATAGGACAGCTGAGTGCTACACATACAAACACACACACACACACACACGCACACACGCACACACACACACACACACACACAGTATTCAAGTATTCACATATGAGCGAGCGGTGCACTATAGTGCACAGACCTTGCACACAAACGAGCACTTTACCACTGTACGGAGTGGATGCACAAATCAACTTGTGTCCATTCTTATTTTATTACAAAATAATTAGAAAACAAAAAAAAAAAATCTGAAAATTAAATTTGTCGAATTTCATTTAGTTTTATGTCGACAGCCATGCATTTGTTTTATTGTCCCAGTTTTTCACTCAGGCCAGTAGACTGCTGTCTTATTTATGTTAAGTATTTTCCATCTTATTTTCAATGGAAGCAATAATACAGAAACTGTTATGCAATAATATGTTAAAGGCACTTTAGGAATGTGTCAGGACACAAGGCCTGTCTATTATTGGCCCTGTGGGAAAGTGCCTCAATGGGTCAATGCATTGAATATATACAGCATTTATATTGGACATTAATCCCATTGGACATGAATCCCATAATATTGATTTAATATTTGATCTTCCGACTCTATAGAATATACAGTGCTATAATAGTCTCTCCCGTTACTTGAGTAAATAAAGTGTCAGGATCGGATGGAAATGGAGCAGGACGACCAAGTGCAGCTTGGACCAGGGTTTATTTAAGAACGCAAACTAACAGACTCGGCAACTGACATGACTTCACAAAACCTAACAACGTGACTGACCAAAAAGACGTGAAACAAAAAGACAGGGTGACGTTACCAATGACAGGAACCAAAAATACATCATGACATGAACACACAACAATGATCTGACGGGGAGTGAGGGGCAGACAGGACTTATATACACGACAGGTAACAAGAGGCAGGTGGGAATAATCAAACTCATCATGGGCACACAGGAAGGGAGGGGCGAGCACACAGACAGAAACCAAGACAACCGACACTTAGTGGAACAGCTGGGGCTAAGGCGTGACATACAGCCCTACAATGAATATGGTTAGTTACAGATAGTGCCATGAATATCTAATACATAATGTAATCAACTTAAAGAGGACATTGCCTTATTCTAACAGTAAAAACTTTGTCTCACTGAATGTATCTAGCTGAGAATGTCAAAATGCAATACTATCACAAAGCCTAGAATTCTTCCACGTTACATCGATGTTACGGAACAATTGGAACATAATTCATGCAATTATGCCTCCCTGAGTCTCAATTCTTCAGTTTACCAAATATGAATAGTTTCATATTTTCCAACTTCGACCAGAATATATATATATATATATATATATATATATATATATATATATATATATATATATATATATATATATATATATATATATATATATATATTGTAGAGTGGAAGCTGCAGAATCCAAGACTAACTCCATATTTTATTTGAGTATAAGGGAAATACATAAGTAATGTATTTTGAAATACTTTAGCAGCACATCTACAATCATTACTGACGCATCATTTACACTATACTCGCAATAAGAATACAGATTATATTATAAACTTAACCATTTACTAGTTTGGAATCTACAGTTCATACAGTCAACAAAAGTCTGATTTAGTAAATAATTTTCTTCACCATGACAGTTTCTCACAAAATAAAGTCTAACAGTTGTAGCAGGTTTTAGAATTAAAGTTATGTTTTGTGTGTGAAATAATTGATGACATATGAAAGTCATGTGTCAAGCAAACAAAAATCCCAAAAGAGGCAGTATGATGGAGTTGAATAGTTGTCATACCTCAAATGTAACATGCACAAAAGTATTAAGTCTGTTTGTTGCATACATTTTTGTTGATTTGAAAAAAAAAACATATTTGTTGCCAGTTGTAACCTCATTAGAGTTCTCGCAATATTTTATATGGGTGCACTGCACATTCTCTGTTGTGCTGCTCATCCCACAAATGTATGCCCCATACAAACGGGGCTTCATTTAAAAGGGAAACAGACTTTCTAGCTGTACAAAATATTCTATTTAGATGTAATAAAGACAAAACAATTATCACAATTTGTCACTGCTAGACGGCCAATGTTTATGTCTACCAAAAAGTCATACTGAATGTCATATGTGGAGACATGATTATGTTGTAATGTCTTTGCCCCTTTACCTGTTTCATCTTCCTGCAAAAAAAAATGAGATGAATCATCATCAGCTGACCGTGTACAACCATTGCTGCAGTACTAAAAATATAATACTTATATCCATCTAGTCAAGGTGGTATGACAGGCCTGTTGTCTCAACCCAATTAGTTCATCAATTAAATGTGTACGTAATGGAAACAACATATTGTATTAGGCAAATAGTAGTTTTCACAATATATTCGGCACACTTGGCTATAATACAAGTGTATAAAATGCATTTTGCGTAGTCCTGCGTACGTAGGAATTACTTTTCTGGCTCTTTTTGTCAGATTGTTTATTGTCACATGTCTGTGCCTCCAACTTTTTCAACATTTGTACTCAATTGTAAGGTTATTAGGGGAAGGGACCACAAAGATATATGGATAAAATCACTTCAAATTGACAGCTATGGGCAGAAGCCGTGCCATTGAATAGTGTAATTATTAGGGCAAGACAATTTAGTAGAAAAATAGATGAGGATTGACTCCCATGTTTTAGAGTAAATTGTTTAAACTGCCACAGCAGCTGGAGCTCATACTGCCAGTCCAGGAGTCTCATGTCTGCCCAAATATTACACTACCACAATTTAAATGTGCATCCAATTATTACTCTAACAACTACTACAGATATGTAACACTCGCCATGTACTTCCTCACACTGCCAAGTCTGCTCCCACATTCCATTTAAATACAAAGATCAATGCACTTCAACAGGAATCCGAAAAAATATATAATAGAGGAAAAAAAATCGATATGATGCGATCAAAGATTGCTCGTCATACTGTTTGAACACAAAATGCACCATTCTTAAGTGTTGCAGCAATTGTTTGTACTTCAAAGTATACTGTGTATTGAATATTCATACTATACGTACGATGTCATCACCAACACATGCAACCCCAGATTTCCTGGATTAATGTTCCTCTGAATGTCAGCCTGTTTATCTCTCTGTAATCATGCTCACCTCATGACTATGCACCTGACTTGTTAAGGAAATATAATGTAAATGTAAATAAAAGCATTGTAATTGCTAGAGAACTCCAATGAGCCAGTGTCTGTTTGTGAAATAACTTAGTACCCATTGTTGAGGAATAGATCTGTTTCTCTATATCGAATTTTTTTTTTATTTTTTTTTTTTATCCTTGAGCGGGCAAGTAAACATACTAGATGAGATGTGGAAAGGTTTATTGGACATGACAATCAGAAGTCATTCTAAACTGTTGTCTCATTTTCAATTAAACAATGCCATGGTTGATGATATTAAACAAAAAGATTGACTTTTTTAAATGTGTTAAATATCTTATATTTAACACACCCATACAGACACCCAAATAAAAATGGTGCAAAAGTAGGCGATTTCTCAAAAGTACTTTCTGGAATTATTTGAGAATGTTACTTTTGCCTCTTTTGGGAAACTGAGAGAAGACAATGTAACTTGAACTTATAGCTTGGCAAGTTAAAAAATAATAACAGTCCTTATTCCCTGGTTCTCCCTTTTTTTCATTAACTCACAATAGCAAAATCCCAGCTGCCTCTCTGAAATATGCCATACAAAGCAACAAAAGCAAAGACATTTACAAAATCATCAGTATTCCAAAAATAATGAACATTATTTACAATATTAAACAAAACCACAGTGAGAAAAAAATGTTCCAGGGTTGGTCACAATAGAAAGAAGCTTTAAATGTGCTTTGTTGTTCATTTGATCACAAGTGTCTGTGATCACAAGTGTCTACATTGTTCTTTTCTCATCAAACATCCACCATCCATCATTTCCGAGTGATTCTTCTGAGCAACCAGCAAGTAGATGGAGGCCTCGCAGTTATTTACTTGGTATATGATGTCCCTTTGCCTCGTCTTAACCAGTCCCGCCACGGGGACTGGGCCTTGTCCTGATTGGCATCTACACCCCAAGGGAAAGCGGTCCTGTGGGACTTGCGGAAAAATGACATTCCTTGTGAGGTGATCTTCTTCTGAGGCTGTTCCGACTGCTGCTGTGACCTCAGCTGCTGGTTGATGACGATCTGGATGTCGTCCTGAGGAAAGCCAAAGACAAATTGTTAATGAGGAGATTACCAGGGGTGAGTTGTGTGTTTTTTATGAAGAAAAAAATGTGTAACTGGTTGAAAGCTTTATTTAAAAAAAAAAAAAAAGAGATGTTGACATTTTATAATGTATTCACCAGTGGTGTCATTTATAAATGTTCAATTGGAAAAAAAACAATGAGCGTTAAAGGGTCACATGACATTTTCCATGCACATAGTCAACCAAACTGGGAAAGTTGTAATATGAATGCTGAACCACTAGAGAGCAATGTGAAATCACACAAGAACACACCAACTATAGTGATGAACACCTATGATCGATCGGTTCATGTGGCTTTCGAGTTTTACATGCGAATGTCATGTGACTGTTAATGTAGCAGTACTGTATGTGAAATCATAGCACTAATGTCATTGTCATAAATTTGTCTCCAAATGTTTTCACACGCTAAAATGCATTGTGACTAATGGTCAGATTGTGTTACTGTTGTCAGTGTAAACAGCCCTAAAGAGACCTTACCTGCCAGGCCTCCAATTCCTGTGAAAGCTCCAGTTTACGCTGAATAGCGTCTAATAATTGGTTGTTGAGAGACATCATTTCGTTTTTACTCCGGACCAACTCGGCCTCCATCAGTGTTTTCCTGCAAAAAAGATGACCAGGTATGGAAAATCATTCAATGTTGAACTTGAGTCAGGTATCCTTGAAAGTTCAAGTGCAATTTTCAAACAAAATGGTTAGAATCAGAACTTTTAGATTGTCCAGGCCGTAAATAGATAATTGTGGGCTTTAATATGACAGACTTTTTAAGACCTTTAATTCCTTCATTTGAAACATGATTTAAGGGCTCCATGTTGTATCATAATAGTCTAAAATATTGATACGGTATGTTTAGACCTGAATATTATTTAAAGTAAGTATGATGCATTTTATAAGGATTGGAAACTCATTACATATTTTTCAATTTCTTTATAGGGTTGTCCATTTAAAAAATCGAACAATATGTGTCAGTTGGAAACTTGTGAACAGCGGATTAAAGGATTAACTGACATGACTAAGGATAATAAGGCCTTAATTATGGTAATTAGGACTTTTTAAGGCTGTCTAATGATTTCAGAACAAATATAATCGTTGCTTTTAAGACGATTTAGCATGAAGGATGACTGACTTGGCAATGGCTTCATCTCTGTCTCTGATGGCCTGTTGGGCGACTTCAGCCTGCTGCTTGACGCTCTGCAGTTTCTGCCTCATTGCAGCGTTCTCCTGCTGCTGCAACTTCTGAGGGGAGGGGGAGCAACAATAGTTCAGTGCTTTATCTGATAATTGACTGTAATTTTACTGTAAGAACACTGCGGCATTATAGCATTAATAACTCGTTGATAGTGAGACATCCACCTTTTGTGTAAATACTAGAATTGCACTGCATATCTATGACGCAGATACTATAAAATGAAATGAGAGCAGCCAGATGAGACCTCTCATAAAGACCCACTTGGGTCACAACCCTCCCCAGCAGCACTGCGTCATCTGATCCCTTACACCGTACGCTGCGCTCAAATTCCCACACTGATCACTTCCCCAGGCAACAAAGCATCACAGAGATCCTCGAGCATACGGGAAGAACGTAAAGATCGAACGGCAGCAATGCATTTGTCTCAAACCTCCCCTCAGAAGAGATTCTGACGTTTTGGACTATGCATATTTCATTACAGGGATAAAATTGTTACTGCTGTATGCTCACTCACATTCAAGGAAAGCTGAGACAAGCATTTAACTTATCACTTGTAATGGTTAGCCAACATTCGTATTACATAAATCCACAATACATTCAGTGACAATAAAGTTGCTGTGATAGGAGTGGAAGAAAAAAAATGCCCTGTACTCAGCCACCAAGTTTTTTTTCCCATTGAGAAAATACAAACAAATGAACAAAAAAATAGCTAATGTCTCTTTTGGCGACTTGTAATATTTAATACTAACTGCAGCTATTTATGACCAGGCTCTGTGCATTTTTTTCTTCACTTTTATCAACTGAAAGTCTACCTGTCATCTGAAGTATAGTGGAACCTCTAAGGCCTAGGTGTCAAACTCAAGGCTCAGGGGCCAGATACGGCCCGCCACATCCTTTTATGTGCCCGCGAAGACAAAACAAATTGATGTCAGTGCTAAAAATTGCAAATTGTCTTCACTTAAGAGATATTGCTAACATTTTTTTAACCATTTATCTTTTCAAAATATTAGAATATTTTTTACTTGTTTCAGATTTGAAAACTAGTTATTCATTGATTTGTTGTGTCGTCTATATTGTATATAATATGAGGCATTCATACATTTATGTATTTGGGTTGACAGACGACGATGCGGCCCGCAACAAAAATGAGTTTGACAGCCCTGCTCTAAGGTGTAAAACATTCCTCTTAAGATTTCTGGTTTATTTCTATTATTGTTTGCTAAACACATATTCCTTTGAGACTTGTCTGTGATTAAGGGCTATATAAATACACTTGACTTGACTAAACACATTTCCACATAGAAAATATTAGATATGGAAGTAATTCAACACATATGGCCTGAAACATTTCTGAAATAGAAAATGTTATGCTTTTCTCACCTGTGCTCCCGAGGCCTGTGTCAGACTTTGGGCCACTGTCTTCAGTTGGTCCAGAGCACCCTTTAGGCTCTGCTCTTGATCTGTAGCCACACATGTCACACTGTTCTGGGCCAGCGGCAGTAGTAACTTACAGATCGACCCCATTTCTTCAGTTAGCTACAAAAAAAAGGCACATTATGTTGACAGTAAATAAATAATAATATAAAATATTATATATAAATAAAAATAAAATAATAAATAAATAAATAGCACATTGTTCTGGATGGTCAAGGGAACAAGGAACACTCCAACAAAGTGGGTAACAAATAGGATACCAATTGAATGACTCATAAATGTAGTTAAATCCTATTTTATTGTGGTAAGAACATTCATAAGTGATTATGATTGAAGGGTTGAATGTGTTGGTGCCCACTGGAATTTTAATAAGCTGAAAAAACATTCTCCTCTAAACATAATGTGTGATCATCTTTAATACTGGCAAGATTTCCATCTTTAATTCACCTGAGATTTTGTTCATGTATTACCAACAAAGAAAGTAAATTTCAAAGTCGGAGTGCAATTTTAATTAATTAAATTGCTCCCTCACTGCATTTACAGCACTGGAGTAGAGTAATATTTGAGGAGATACGATATGATATGCTGATTGCTTAAAAAGTTGTGTCTCTATGAGTTCTGAATCATTTGGTACCTCTTCTTTACTGACTCCTAGGTCAGCCATGTCCAACTCGGAAAGCAGGGATGAATCGCCAAGGCTCCTGGATTCTTGTAGGGATACCCGTTCTTCGAGCTCCTCCACCTGTGCTTGAAGCTCCTGTGAGCGACCTCGCGCCACTTCCAGCTCCTGTAAAGCTGCAGCGAGCTGAGGGGGGGGGGGGGGGGGGGGGGTCGAACAGCACAAGTGAGTCCAAAAACGCACAACTTGAAAAGTAATCATCATCGGCTTATTTTAATGCTTAATTCTCCTTGTAGAGGAACTGGACATAAATAATTATGGTATCTAAAAAGCCAAGTTTCATATAAATGGAGATGTTTTGATCGTTTCCTGACTGAATTCTACTACTATTCAAATTTTAAAAACAGATGGATGCGATAAGATTTCTAGAAACAAGGCTATTTGGATCTTTTTTTAAACCTGTGTACAACACTTCCAGTAGGACAGCAATCCCGACACGCCAGAATCCTACTTTTGTGTAATTGTGAAATTTAACAAGAATGTGGAATCTATACCTGCAGGTGAAAAGTCGCAGTTAGTAGAACAAGTACGTCTTGTAAGATGAGTAAGTAAGCCCTTTCATAATACCACAAAAGCCTCAGGCAGGGAGTTTAAATTCCTGTTGTTCATGTAGGTCAACTGCAATGTGCTGGATGTAAATGTAATTAAAATTAAATACATTTATGAAAAAACACCTGGTATTTCTTCGTTTATAAATACTGTTAGTCAGTCACTATTAAACATGCACATGTGCATGTATGTGTGTGTGCGTACCCGTTGGTTATGCTGTTGGTTGAGTTGATCGTGCATAGTCAGACGTGAGTTCAAAGAGGCCAAGTTGGCTCTCAGCTGAGCATTCTCCTGACAAACACTCTCCAAACGCTCCTCCAGCTCCTGTTCCCTTTGCGTGAGGCGCAACACCTGGACAGAAATGTTTTGAGATAGAACCACTGAGTTATTTTACCACAAAGAATGTCAATGGTAGTTTTCAAAAACTAACAGTGCTAAGAGAAACTCGAGTAAACCAATATAGCAATTTTTTTTTAGAGATTTGGTCTCATGTTTGCTTACCTGTTCTCGCATGGCGCTGATCACCTCCTCGTCCTGAGGCTTGTTGTGATTTGTGTGTTTGTTCAGGTCTTGCTTAAGCATCTGTAACTCACTGGACATCACCCTTTCCACCTCTACTGCCTGCAAACATGGAATTTGTTGTCTTCAGATCTCAAATCTGGGCTTTTGGAAGATTGAGGCCACAATCACCAAACTATAAACAGCTGAATGGAGCCAGTATGTCTATCTACATGTGAAAAGTGTGCCATGTGCCAGATGGAGCAGAGAACTTCTTGGTTTGGTAAGTGACCATATTCAGCAACTATGCGGCACAGTTCAAATGTTGTACATCGGGAGGGTCGAAGGGGGCAGCTTGAGTGTACGTGTCTGAAGACATGTAAATAGGAAGAGAGGAAGTGTGTAGTAAACTATAGCACATAATGAACAAAAGCAAAAGCAAGCTGCTTGCAGACGCACAATGAGGAACATAAGCCTGATTCCTGGAGATGCCTTAATTACCGGCTGGTCTCATCAACACGGACCTCTCTCACAATAGAGGCAGCGACCCGCTGAGAATAAGCTGAGACACAAGTGGAAGGAGAGCGCTCCATTTGTTACAAACACAAAGAGGTGATATCCCCTCATATGGCCCCCCAGCTCCAGGCCATCCCCGGTCCACAAGAGGAGCTACAGTATAGGGCAGATGAGACGCCAAGCCATGGCCAAATCCCTCGGGGAGTGCTTACAAAGGATGGCTTTCCCTTGGGATGATGGACTGTTAGTTCATTGGAGCCAACAAAAACAGCAAATGAAATATTTCTACCTCTATGTGTTGTATTTTCCTTCCTATGATGCTTGGTTGCAAAGAGATTACTGTACTCTACTGACATTTTTCTCTTTATAGTGTACATGAGAAATCCAAAGCAGAGGCTTTGTCTCCAATCGTAACTTATGTAAGTGGAGTCTCAGATTTGATGCCAAGATTTTACACAGCCACAGTTTTATGTAATCCAAGTTTGTAGACTTATCACAATGATAAGCTCAATGATGTCAAGCAATACAGTCGACCCTGGTGATAAGGAAGGGGCGGGGCCAGCGAAAATCTGTGCATAATTGATGCCTAAATAATAAATAAATAAATAAATAAATAAATAAATAAATAAATAAATAAATAAATAAATGTAACCCCCTAAAATAACTTTAAAAAGGCACTAAGAAACATTTACAATGAATTTTCTATTAAAAAATGGGACGGAAAGGGGTCATAATGTGTGTGTAGGCAGGACTCGATACCAACGATAAGAAAATGTCCTGCCTACTTGAGTGTTCCAGAAAGTGCTGCATTGTATCCTCGTGTAATAATAATGTTAATGATTTATCAGAGTAATATCAAAACAAAAGGCCATTCATTTATAGTTCACTAGCAAAGACAGTTCAAACTGCAAATAAAGCATAATTAACTACAAGATTAGACAGCACCAATTTAGTTTAGTGTGTCAGTATCAGAGTGTACTGTACTGTGGTCTGTTACTTTTGCAAAGTCATCCGATATTCTTCAGTTAAGTAAATGATTCACACCATGAAACAAAAAAAAACCCATGAATATTCCCTTCTGGGAATTTAATTGTTTGTCCGAGGGTTATCTGTTGTTCTAGATTACAACGCATTCACTTTGTGAAGCTGAGAACCTGTACCTACAAATATCTTGGCAAAATCCCGTTAATAATCACTTTTATGCTTGAGATTATTTAAACAAAAGTCTGCAAAGACGGGTGCATCTGAGAATGAACTCTTTTAGCGCAAGTAAAATAAGTAGGATTGTGAACAAATCCATGGGTAAACTCTCCCTCATATCTTTGTGCATATTTCTCAACACTTGGGCGACTATCTAAACAGTGACACATTGTTTTCAGACAAACATTTCCTCAACGCTATAGCAAAGCTTTCCTGTTCACATCTGTTTTGCTGCTCACGCTACACGAACAACACAAATCCACTCAAGCGGTCCACACAGAACAAAAATCCCATCCTGTAAACAAAATACGTACCAAAAAAAACTTCAGGAATTGATTGGCAGATTATGTCTCCATCATAACAATATATTTGAGACTGTTATGTGGCTTGAAAACAATTCTGACCTCGAGGAAAGGTTCCGGCATGCCGTTACCAAATTTCCAACTATTTTGGTTTGTCCTGTTAATATTAAATTGTCGAGCTCCACTGTACACACAAAACTACTGCAGTATCCACACTACTCACCAAATGGCCAGCAGAAGCACCTAAAACCAGACCAAGTAAAGTGATATCATTAGACATTAGTGTTCCTTCTCACACTTTCTCCATCCTATAACTTCTACAACAGAGCTGAAGCCAAAGAAAACAGTTCCTCCACTCCCTTTTGTCTCCAACAGCCTAAGTTTTTATCTAAATTGGCGTTTTCCTGCACTTCAAGGGGCTCCTGTCGCCACCACAAGCCCTCGAATGGAAAGACATCACATTCGCATTCCAGTTTTGTGTGGACCTTGACACTTGGGAGGGGAGGGTTGTTATTTTGGATTTGTTTATAACTTAGAAGGAACTACATGGCTGCTTTTTTTTTTCTCCAGAGCACAAAACTTCTCTTTAAACGCACATGTGATGCACGATATTGCTACATCTAGGGAAATACACTTGAACAATCTTACACTTCCTTCTTCAGACCACAAAATCCAATCAGCTTCTTATTATATCAGGTGATAAGAAGTCCTTGAGAAATACGTCACTCCTTGGATTATTGTCACAGTAAACACAGCTTCCTTAGCTTATAACTATTAATGTTTGACTGACCACGAATAACGATGAATCAGCTGTATACTGTCATGAATATTTTTCCATTAGGTCATACAATTGCATGACATACAAAAATAGCTTAAGACTAACACTGTGTACCAAAACAAGCTACAATATGATAATATATAATCATGTTTTACTAAGTTGTCAGTCTTTCTATTCTCAATTGTTTATTTGGTTTTGACTACAACGTATCATAAATACTCAAAAGTTGCTGTTTTCAGAGGTCATTATTTCATCAGTTTGTTTTTTTGTGTGGATTTTGCACACTAGGTTTTGAAAAACTATAGAACTTTAAGGATTTTGGGCTAAAGTGAAGCAGGCTACATAATGCAAATAAAGTGTAGATTTTTCTTGCGAGTTCGGGTACTTTAGGATATTATCCACAAACACTTTTGTTAAACACAAATTGCTTTACTGTGGCTGAGTGAGTGGCCACAGTGTGTGTCTGGCTGATACCCGAGAGGTATTAAGAACACAGTGTCAATGAGTGAGGTGGATTGGGTCAGTGCTCATCTTATCTGCTTTGGAGCTGTTGTTACATGATCACCTTGAGGGCCTTTCATGATATACACACATAAGGCAATTATTCTCACACACAGCCTGATCTGTGTGTGCGTGTGTGTGTGTGTGTGTGTGTGGGGGGGGGGGGGGGGGGGGGGGGGGGGGACTCACAGTTTTGAGCTCCTCCTTCAGTCGCTGTGTGTTGTCACTGTAATCCATCTGAGCTTGTGTCTTGTCCCTCTCAGCCTGGTACAAGGCCTGAGTGAGCTGCTGCACCTGAGCACTCAACTCCCTTGCATCCCTCTCCAGGTAGCCCACCTGACTCTCCCACTCAGACTGGCAGTTTTCCAGCTTCAAGCGTAGCTCATGATTGCTCTGTTCCAGCTCCTACATGAGGGGCGAGTGAAGGGGAAATAGGGTGGGGGACACAAATACCACATGGATTCATCATTCTAGATTAGTCAAAGTGATTTTGTATTAGCTGCAGACCCCATTCTACTCACTCTTGTCTAATATTTCTACTAGCTTGAAAGTAAATACACAACCATGTCTATTCTGATGCTAACTTTCCACTTCAGCATTTGAATGCCAAATATATCTCAATCTCTCAGTTCAGAGGGATATTCTTGTTAAGGTTGCAATAAAATGTTCCTCATTTTAAATGATCTTTGCTCCACTCGTGTGGCTCAATAGGGCAACCAAAATTTTCTCATAACCACACGTATAGAACCTATTGTTGGGAAACAAGAAGAGTTTTTGAATCTCTTTAATTATACCGTATTCAATAACAGTTAGACATCAGTAAAGAAATATCTGCAGAATCACGCGCACGCGATTCTGACGCTTTTTTTTTTTTTTTTACGCCTAAATACACAGAAAGCCAGGTTGTAAGATAACATTGGTATTTCCCACCCACTGCCCATATAAAGTAAGCGCGCTCCAAAAACACAAAACTCCACAGACAAATCCCGTCTTTGATTTTGAAAAAGTCTTACCTCCAGCTTATCAACGTAGCTCTCATGTAGTTTGTCCCTCTGCTCTTTGAGTTGACGGTTTTCCAGGAGCAACCCGTTCCCCAACTGGGCAGCCAAAATAACCTCTTCCTCCTTTTGTTTCAAAGCGGCTACAAGCTGACCGGGGTCTTGGTAATCGACTATTTCCTCCCCGCCGTAGTCGATGAAAAAGTCCTCCTCCAGCATTTGCTTGGCCGAGAGCCCCCACTCGTATGGCCGATTCATGACTCCTTATCGCTCACTCCAAAGTAGTGTACGTGCACGCAGAAACGAGAAAGGTAATAACATAATGCGCCCCATGACACCTGACTGTGCTGTACTTATGCGGTGCAGGGGGGGGGGGGGGCGTGGTGGTGGTGGTGGTGGGGTGGGGGGTGGCACGGCTGTCATCTGCAGCTTTCTATATGCGCAGGGCGTCGGCTTGTTGTATCACCTGGCAACGGATAGCGTCCTTTCCAGCTTCATAAAACAATAATTATATCACTAAGATTGACTGGGCTCGTCTTCGGCTTGCTTGATCTTTATAACAATCACTGTTGAAAATGATAGGGTGGATAATTATATAATGATATAAGTAAGTAAGTCAATTAGAATAAATGTGTGTCATACTTTGCATACCGTCCCAAGTAGTTACAAAGCCTATCTGCGCATGATCAAGGCTGACAATTAAGTAGAAGCGAGCGTCTGCTTGTATTGTTAGGCTTGCTGCCTAGGGTCAGAGGTCGGCCCCCAGAGTATTTTTTTTCGATGGGACCAATATCAGGGAAATAAAAGGCAGCGCATCCTGACGCATTGCACAGCTTTGTTGTCTCTCATCACATATGGTGGTGAGGTCCAGCAGGGAGCGAGCAAACACGCACTCACAGTTGAGTGCAGCGTGGCTCCTTTTGCTACCATTGTCTTAACTGCGTCTGATGTGTATTTATTGTGCTTTGGTGGAGAGTATGTATGTTGTATAGTGAGCAGGGTGGTGCAAAAGAAGTTATGCGGTATCTTTTGTTTTTGGAATTTATTATTAATCTCTTACACCATATGTGCAAAAGTAGGTATACAGACATGAAAAGGATACTAGAAAATATTTTTTAAATAAATACAAACTAGAAAAACAACATTAAGAGAGTTGTTTTTAATAAAATTAAGAAACAGATAGTACTTTTGCACTGCCCATGTATGTGTTTACAGTAACTGTGTTAAGATGATAATGAATTTTGTATGTATTGTATGTAAAGATTTACAAGGACTCCTCGGTTTACGACATGCAAGAATTCCAAGTTACGACGTATCTGTCGGAACTTTCCTCTTCTTCCTGTCAGTTCATTCTCCGGGCCGCAGGTGGCAATGTGTGAGCAGCTTGTTATTAATTTCCTTAAAACCAGGAAGTCAGAAATCAAAACATGCTTCAACGCCTGCTTGCAAGTGGCAACTGAGTGATTCCGTTCTCAACTTGTAATAAAGTAAAAATGGAGAGGAGTGTTGGGAGCATTTCTGCAATTAAAGCGTTAGGGTAAGTAATAGTTGTGTTTTCTGAGGTGTCACGTAACTCCACATATTGTGCAACCTGTACACAAAGGCGCAACACAAGCTTGGTTTAATGTGTTTCATGTTTTATGATATTCTAATGAATAGCATTTAAACTTCTTATATCCTCTCGTTATTAACTGCTCAGGTACCAGAATGGTTGCTGTTTGTCGAGGTGTACATGTGATGAACTTCCATGCCCACTGTTAAATTGGCTTACTTCCCAGCTGAAGTGTCTGTGCCCGGAGCTTCAAGGTACAATGAAACACAATTTCTACCTACTCTTTGAAGCACAACAGAAAAGCACATGAGACGTTGGTGTACTAGGCTTGATTGTTCATCAAAACCCAGGAAGAGATTTCTTTCCTAAAATTGAATTTAACAATATTGTAAGCCATTGTAACATTATGCACAGTGTGATCATCAAGCATGCGCTTAAAGGAAAAGTTGAGTCAAAACTTGCCTTTGCAATAATATTTTCAATGCTGCCACACAAGTCTAAACACACATTTTGATCACTATTGCAATGTTTAAGAATACAAATTAAGGAGTAAAATGTACCCACTTTGATCCATCTCCTGAGGCAGCCATTTGGCCACCTGCTGTCAACTGAAAATGACTTTAAAAAGATTGAAGGTGCATGAAATTGTACATAAATGTTTTAAAACGAATTTTATTGGAGGCGTCGGGATGGAAACACAAACTTGTGACCTCGGAGAAGGACTGGACAAGGACTGATTCAGATATCCTCTATCTCTTCAACAAAAATGTATTACCGGACGATAAACCGCACTTGAATATAATACGCACCAGCTAAAATTAGGGGAAAATCCCGTTTTGTTCATACATAAGCCGCACTCGACTTTAAACGGCAGGTATTTTAATGTTTAATTCACATACAAGAGAATATGCACAAATCATAAAAATCATGAAAAATCCATAGATAAGATGCACTGGGCTATAAGCCGCTGGGTTCAAAGCTTTTGCAAAAAGTAGTGGCTCATAGTCCGGAAAATATGGTACTTTAAAAGTAGATAAATGTGTGGTGCTCAATTTAAAAAAACAAAGCATAAACATGCGCCATTCAAACATTTAATTCGCTAATTATTTCATGTTACCACTAGAGGAAGCCCTTGTGCTACTAGTGGCAAAAATAATGCTATTGTGCCACACCTTTATTGCAAAGAGTTACAGTTCAAAGGTTGTATGCATTGAAGTGACGTGAGTCTGCTAATCATTTAGCAAATGTTGTATTTATATGGAAATAGTAAATTATGACTTTGATGTTTACACACATTGCCCACAATCTAGAAGTCATATTACTACAAGTTTAAGATTTTGATTTGTCAACACCGAAACGTGCTCAGTCAAATTTTTGTTTTTATATTGCAGACCCCGGTGGAAGAGGTAGTAGCGTCTTGCTAGCGAGAGAGCTAAGAAATATTCTGTCCAATTTAAATTCTCCTCTCACTGGACTGAACTCAGAGACTCTGGAGCCTTCTGTCTTCTACAAAATCACTGGTGAGAAACAATAATAAGGGACTTTTATGTTTAATGTGCTGTTTGAAGTACCCATGAGGTATCCAAAAGCCTTACCTGATGTCAGGAACCTCTAAATTGCTACTTGAAACTCCACAGAGTTCCTTGTGTCAGAATTGCAAGCAGCACACATAATCAAGTATAAAGAGGTGCATTCTGAGGATACAGCTGCTGGAGAAGAAGCCGCAAAAGAGCAAAGAGTGGAGGAAATGACCGTGGTTTGTCAGGAACACGAAGACAATGATGCAAACAATAACCAAAGGATGGCCGAGATACAGGCAGAGTGGACATTACTGCTTCACGCGCTTAACATGGATACATCCTCTCAATATCCCGATGTGCTGCAAGAGGTGAGCTGGTTTGCTGAGAGCATGCGTTATGTAATGTATTACACACTGAAACGAAATATAATAAAAATACAATGCAGGTGGAGTCAAGGATTGCTTGTCTTCCCGGTGAAGCCATGACAAAGTCTCTGTTACATGCCAGCCTCACGACAGAGCAATGGGTGGGCTTTTATACATTCTCTAGTTTATGCCACTTGAGTTCAGTAAATATTCTCTGTAATTGCACTTTTATTTAAAAATATACCTAATCTCTTGTTTCCATAGAGACAGTTGGCAAAATTAAATCGAGTTCTGTCCGACGACTATGGCCGCCGACAGCAAATGATGATCAAACGCTTTCAGGTTTCACTTGAGTCATTTGCATGGGGAGAAAAACAAAAGGTAAGAATGTCTATTTTTTTGTCCTCACTTGAGAGCAAAAGTATAAGGGAGGAGTACTAGGTGGTGGCAGCAAACTTAATAGCAGGCAGCTGTTTGGCAGATGGTAAACAATTATTTAAAAAAAAAGACCGAGTGCTTGCTGCAAGTTATTTGCCGCTCCCAGTTGCAGTTTACACCGCAACTTCAAAAGGCATAACATAGTCACAAGTATTATTTGTAACACAACAAAGCATAATAGCAATTCCTCTTCTGGTTACTGTCTGGTGATCATAAACGTAGTGTGCCGTAAGTGGTATGAATACATTACAAAATAAGACCAATAACAAAGTGCAGTGTTAGCTGCTTTCATGTTATCTTTACAAACAGGATGTAAAACAGTGTTGTTGTTCCTAGTGGTCTCAGTGTTATAGTACAATGGCCTGCTTACCCCACACAATATGCAAGTATATTTTTAGTGAGGAGGGCATCCCGTGTTAACACAGGCTCTTTCTTTATTTGTGCAACAAACTCGTGGGTCGTTAGAATCGGCATATGCTGACCAGTATAGCGCCCCTAGATAGGTGGCAAGAAAATGTCCTGCCTTCCAAATGGCCAATTTGTTGCTTGAAAATGTACCGTAACTGTCCTCTCACTGAGTATTTTGTTGGACATTAAAAAAAAAAAAAAAACACTGAAACAAATATAACATTGAACCATTCGTCCATAATATTTGTCACCTGTCATTGTTTTTAAATTGATCCCACTGTGCATTGTCACCCATGACCCTCGTTAGGACCAGTGCTATAGAAAATGGATGGAGGGATTATTTGATGAGCCCCTGAGAGATACACAAACATCCGATACCAGTGCAAATAACAATAAAGAATCTTTCCATCTGATGACAGTATCTCTCTTTCATTCACAGGAGCGTAGTGAAGCAATCGCCTCAATCCCGCCCTTTTCATCCATCGCAGTTTCATCTAAAGTGTCCCTCCCACTTCTACTGGCTACCAGAGAAGATCAATCCTGCATTGAGCCAATCAAAGCTGGTCCCAGTACAAATGTCCACAAGGTAAAACACTAAACTATGAAGTCAGATTTTATTTCATTGGTACAGATAAGTCTTCTCTGGTGACTAGACAATGATGGGCCATGTACCGGACAGAGGAGGACGTCCAGCGGAAATGGAGGCACCTATGCCAACCTGGGCAGAGCGAAGATCGGAAAATGCTGGTGAACGCCGTCAGTGGCCTAAGAATTCAAATAAAAGGAGGAAGGGAAAAAGGGATTAACATGCGCCCCTCTTTAGCGTTACGAACTTTTTTCAGAGAAAAAAAACAACATTAAAATTAAATCATTATATTGAATTCTAAGTTATAGTACAAATTTTGTACTTTATTTTTTTAAATGAGGTTGTCATTTCCTATTGTGTGCAGGTATATGAGCCGATATTCATTGTAATCTTTTTTTTCGGACGAATTTAAATACAATTGATTATGTATTCAGTTTTCACACATGCAGATATTAAAGATGAATAAAAAGTTTGACGTTTGTCGACGTTTATCTTAACAAATACGCGTTTGACTTGCAGGATGATTACGTTACAAATGAACAAAAAATATAAATGCATGAATTACTTATCCAAACTTAGCAAATTAATAACAATAATAATAATAAAACGTTGTTGAAAGTCACCTTGTTTTCTTCTTACCGGAAGTTACACGGGAGATAAATGATGTAACACAGAAAGTTCCGGAACGGCTAAAGGTCGCTAGATTACAGCATTTAGCTGAAGACGAGTACCGACGTTACACCTGAAACTTTCCGATAACAGCATATTTCGAAGAATAACTTGTGTAATTTGACACCATGCCGAGAGGAAGCAGAAGCCGAACGTCGAGAATGCCTTCTCCAGCAAGGTAACATTGAAAAATTGCGTATTTGAATTGTGATAGCGTCATGTGCTAACGTGTCCTCGGACTGCATGTGCGACTGAGCCAACGAAAGAAATTTGCTTAACACAAAGTGGATCAATTAGGGTTACAGGTTTACATTTTAGAGTTCTGTAAATGTCACTATTTTGTAAGATCTGTTACGCGTGGTTAATTGAAACGTCTTTCATCAAGGTCATGCTATTGAGCAGAATATATAACCGAATCGTGACGCTGTTTAAATAGTGAAACATAACCATTTCTGCTTAGTCCCCCCCCCCCCCCCCCCCCCCCTATTAAATATGGGAGTCTGTTATGTTTTTTAAACTGTGTGAATATGGTACACCTAAACAAATCACTTATTGGGTAATCATGCTTGACTTCTTTCGCTAGTTTACACTCTGTTCATATTATAGAGTATTCTAATTGGCAAAATTGTCAACTTGCTTTGTGAAAGAACTGTGTGCGTTGCGGTTCAAGTGACCCTGTTGAGTTGTTTTGCGTGCATTAAAGATGTTATGCACAGTCTACCTTTTGTTAATCACCAAGTCAGTTGTTGATACACTAAACAGTTATGGCGCCATTGTTTGACCTTTTCTGTCAATGTCTTTACAGTCGGGCTCCACCACCGCCACCCCCTCCTTCTCATGCTCCTGTACCGATGCACGCACCTCCGGCCGCCATGGCTGCTCCAGCGGCAGCGCCCAGGCAGCCCGGTATGTTTGCCCAGATGGCGACAACTGCTGCTGGGGTAGCGGTAGGTTCTGCGGTCGGACACACCCTCGGCCATGCAATGACAGGAGCCTTCAGCGGGGGTAGCTCTGAGCCTGCGCGGCCTGATGTCACATACCAGGTAAATAAACATCCCTTTATTCATTCATAGATGAACTAAGGGACAGAGTAATTAGTGTTGTAGGTTCATCACAAGTGTATTATTTTTGTAAAGACTTTTGTATTCTTTAAGATGACTCAAGTGATTTTCTTATTTGTCAAGTTACCCATACTATTTATCACTCAGATACATGCTCTTGAATGGTTGTAATCTTCTGCCTTGTGTTTGTGTTAGGAGCCCCATCAGGCCCAGCCATACCAAACACAGTCCCCCTACCAGCAGCAGAATACCCCACAGCAAGCATGTTCCTATGAGCTCAAGCAGTTTATTGACTGTGCTCAATCCCAAAGCGATTATAAACTCTGCGAGGGCTTCAGCGAGGTGCTCAAACAATGCAAGTTTGCGAATGGTAAGTATGGAGGCTACAACATTAGATTGCATAAGTAAAAATAGCTTATGAGGGTCTGCATTTTACAAACTTTGCATACACTTTTCAGATAATGCACCACCTCTCCCAGATAATTCAAGAAATGATAAATCCTTAGTTATTCACATGTTTAGCTCCCTTGTTTGTACTGGAATAACCAGAATAAAAACAATGATAGAACAGCAAATTTGACTCTTAACACAGAACTCCCAAAATGGACTGGACAAAATTATTGGCGCCTTATCAAAACTGTAAGAAATACTAGAGCTGTAATTACATTCCTGTGGCAAGAGATGATGGTCATTTAGAAATCACGCTTGCAAGCCAGGTAACATGGGGAAAAGGTGACTTACCCGTTGTGCATACTACACTGAGCATAGCGAAACAAAAGAACAGCAAAGAATTGGCAGGGGATCTGAAAGTCTCCAGAGATCTAAATGGCTCTGTGTCTACTTGTGCAAAACATCAAGAATTTCACACTTCTACGGCACTTATGATCACCTGGGCATAAAAGATGTAGTAGAATGTTTTTAATGCTCCACAAAGATTGTGTCTGGTAATTAACTAACGTTTTTGTTCATCCAACAGGGCTGTCTTGAATTGCATCCCGAAACCTTGGAGAGAGGAGACCGTAGAGTCACTAATGCCGGACATCGTAATCTAATTGAGACCTGTTAAATATACGTTTATTTTTCTGACAATATCAGTTAATTCAGTCAAAAATTTTCAAAAGAGCTTGTAGTCACATGTTGATAAATATTGCGGTTTTGAGTTGATTTTGCTTGCATGTCATTATTTGCAGTGCTGGGTATTCCTCTATTGTAGAAATGAAAATATTAAAGCATTTGGATCATGAAGACAAAAACAAGATTCCAATGATTTGTCTCATAATTTAGGCCATGAACACTAGTAAACTGCACACATATAATGTCACTGGAGTCGAACCCACTGTGCATGGTATCATGCAGCATGGACTCATCATGCAAACTGGTTAATGGTTTGCCAGTTAACACCCAGCCATGTGGGCAGTAAGTACACTCTGTAGTCATGCTTGTCTCAAGTCACTCAATGAAGGCTTTTTGTGGATACTATTTGTGTGGGCACAAATATTACCCACACACATTTTGTCATGCATACAACTTTACAATACATAGACCTGATAAATAAATGGTTGCTACAGAATTGTCATCACTGGTGTGGGGTGTTGATGTGCAATATGACCCCTGTGTTTACTGTAATGCTGTTTCCTCGAAAGTAGTAGTACAGGCCTATCAGTTGAGTCTTGTCTAAGTCGGTTATAAATTACTAGGTTGTATTTTAAAAAAAATAAGTTCTGTACAATTAAGTCAAATATTGAAGCAAATAGAACAGTATAAAGTCATGTATAGCTAAATCCATCTCGAAATTGTCAGAGTTTACAAATGTAAGATAAGTTGATAAGGTTATTTCGGGACATCTGCTTTTTAAGCGGATAGTCTTTAGCGGAAAGAGGTCGCTTTGGAAGCGAGAGTTTATTTTTGGTGTCTTGACATTGGAGCTCCTGTCATGGCAGCGACCTCGCAAAGCAGTGGAAGCGTCGGTGTCCACCGTTCTTCGCACCCTTCCTCTCGATGATGGATAACCTTAAATAGGAGGGACTGGCCCAAGCCGGAACACGGTGAGTGGACCCAGTCTTTTGATCCTTTCACTCAAATTTGTCCAAGCGAGTATCGTTTTAAAAAAGACGCAACAATGTTCGAAACTTTAACTAGCACACGCCTGTTATTTTAAAACACCCGGCTAGTGTTTGATTGTAGTAAATTAAATCGAAGTTGCTATATGGCGTCCATAATTAAAAAGTAACTTTTTTCACCGTCGTCTGAACATGTTAACTATAAAATACAGTGATATGCTTTTGTAGGCAAAACATTACAACTTAACTGGATAATTTGCATCAATTTGTCGTCATTGTGTCATTTATTTTTTGTTAACCCTTGATTGCATTAGCTCTACTTATCATACCTATCAGGACATGCAGCGCTTCTATGTGCTCTGGTGGAGATTGAATTGAAATCATGGCACTATAGAAGAGCAGTAACCGGCGATATTAATGGTTTTCCATTTGGTTGTTTTCTATATACTAAGAAGTGCCCCTCCCATTCAAATACTTTCTGTATTTAGGACGTGTTACTGCGGTACCCGATGAACTACGACGCGTTACACATTCGGGTTACGTCGCTGCCGTAACAAAACTCGTAAACCAAGGATTTCTGGAAACCCAATAAGGTTTGCCTCGCCTCCGTTTTCTTGTATATTGGATATTTATTTATCAGCGGTTTTTTCCCCCCAGGCATACATTACAATATCTGTTGAATCGGTCGTCCTTTACCATTTATGTCATGTGCTATGTTGTTATCATTGATTAGCCCAAGCAAATTTACCATAGCCCACCAAAGCTGCACTGCAAATTAAAATCAGGATTATGTTCCAAAGATTCAAAACAATTTGTGTATTACAAATTACAAATCACACTTTTAAGGAAGAAATGTGACCTGTCATGACCTTTCACACTAGATTCTCTGTGTATCTTGGACACCTAGCTGTTGTTTCGATCACTCCATCATGACCAAGGAGGAGGAGATCCCAGACTGGGTGGGCGCCCACGAGTTCTATGACAAGTATGAGCCCAAGGAGATACTGGGAAGGTATGTATGTGTAACGTGTGGTATACGGAAAGCAATTTAATCAGAGATGATCATGTTGTGGAATTATGTTTAGTAAAATCTACCAAGATGTCTGTCCCACCACGTCTGTCTCCAAGGGGTTCCATACATCCCTTGAAGCATGTGAGCTGAGAATGACAGCGCTAATTGTCATTCCCCTCCATTTCTCAGACAGTGGCTCCCCTTACATAAGAAACGTTGTAGATTGCGTGTTTTGGTTCTGTGTTCAAAGCTGTTTTGTAGATTGGTTTGACATACTTTTTAAAAAAAATAGAATGGAGGAAAATAATTACAAAAATGAACCAATGACTCCAAAATTGAATGGAAAAAAGTGAGGCTGCTGTGAAATGAGGGTACATTTAAATCGTGCAGCTTGAACAATGAAAATCGCAGACTACACTTTTAATTGAAGACTCAAAATTTACCTTTGGTGTGAATGCGAATGTTTTTTTTGCTACATCTGACTAATCCAAGTTGTATATACCACAATGTTTCTTATTTTTTAAGATGTTGAACAATACTGCAATCCAAGTGGAATTTCAAATGCTGCAGTATTTTGTAATTGCAAAAATAAGTTAAGCTATAGTCAGGCGGAACCCTAGGGGTCGTTTTTTATTTTCCATTCAGTGTGTTGTGCTAACAGCACATGAATTGAACATCCGAGATATCTTTTCCTCAGGGGAGTGAGCAGCGTCGTGCGTCGCTGCGTGGACAAACGCACGTCTCAGGAGTACGCCGTGAAGATCATCGACATCACCCCCTCGGACAAGACAACCCCACAGGAGATCGAGGAGATCAAGGACTCTACGGTGAAGGAGATTGATATCCTCAAGAAAGTCTGCGGACGGGAGAACATTAGTAAGCCCATATTGAATGCACTAACAATGTAGTCCGCCCTCATATATGGGGGGTGTCGTCCAACCAACACACTGTCAGTGGCCAATTATCGTAAATGTTGACATTTGCTCTCCGACTATCAACGGCAGTGATATTGAACTTTTTTGATGTTTCTTGTGTTTGACGCATGTCCCTGCAGTACAGCTGAAAGACTGCTATGAATCCCACGTATTCTTTTTCCTGGTTTTTGACTTGTAAGTATGGACAAACGAGAAATCTTCACTTGCAGCCTTTTTGTTCTAAGGTTAATCTGCTTCCAAAAATGTTAATCTATTCTTGTTTTATTTACTTTTTGCCTTCTTCATTCCAGGATGAGAAAGGGTGAACTTTTTGACTACCTCACAGAGAAAGTAACTCTGAGTGAGAAAGAAACAAGGTCACTGAGCAAATTTTGACTTCAACCAGCCTACTGTCAGACCTCAACCATGACAAACTTTCATGAGTGCTTGATATTTTGGTTGTAGGAACATCATGCGTGCTCTGCTGGAGGTGGTTCACTTCCTCCATGAACAGAACATAGTTCATCGAGATCTCAAACCGGAAAACATCCTTTTGGATGATCAGATGAACATTAAACTCACAGACTTTGGCTTCGCCGTGCAAATCCAATCGGGAGAGAAGCTTAAAGGTCAGAGGTCAACTCCTAAACATTATCAGGTTGTCCCCAAATAGTATGTCCTCATAGCTGCAGATATTCGTGGGTGATTGATCATAATGTTGATATATTGAGTGAACTGACACCAAAACATGAATACAGTAGACATTTTAATTGACTGTGTTTGCGCTCTTTAAGAAATGTGACAACTTTGGAAAATGTCCCAGCAGCTGTTCAAAATCAGGGCATGGTCTGGTTGCACATTATTAAGTTACAAAGGTTGAGTTGCAACAAGATACTCGGATCTGTCTGTCATTAAATGCAAAGATGCCAAATAGTGATTTGCCTCAACATTGAATCGTCACAAAATCAATAACTGATTTGTTTAGGTTAGATTGTTTAACTTGCTGGAATCACAGAATTAATCAGAGGAAAGGTCATGGACAGAAGACAAGCGATGGGAACGCCTTATCATGATATTGTTATGTTGTGTTGTACTGTTATTTTAAGTTATGTTTTATGTTATGACAAAACATGAAGCAAACGTGTAATAAATTTGCTCTGTTGCTTAAGTTCAAACTTGTTTTCTCCTAAAACCTTTTTTTTCCTGCAGAGGTGTGTGGAACACCTCTGTATCTTGCTCCCGAGATCATCCAGTGCTCCATGGACCCTGGCCACGATGGATATGGAACGGCTGTAGACATGTAAGAGTCCCATCACAAAAATCAAAGTAGAAAAATTATTTTATAAGCCGCATTTACTGATCATTCCGGCGGCCTTAAATGCCCTTGCTCTACATCTTTTCCAAGACGTCTAACTCACAAGCACTCTTGTAAGTGATACGACAGCTCCTGGTATCTCAAATACACTCTGCCATGGTGTTTGCCCTCTGGTTTATACGTGCAGATGGAGTGCAGGTGTGATCATGTATACACTGCTGGCTGGCTCGCCACCATTCTGGCACAGGAAACAGATGCTGATGCTGCGTATGATCTTAAAGGGAGATTACAGCTTCTCATCCCCTGAATGGGATGACCGCTCCGACACTGTCAAAGATTTGGTCAGCCACTTTCTTGGTTTATCTCATCTGTTCTATATGTAAATTGCCCTACAGTAAAACGTACACTCCTTTTGCCATTTTATCAGATTTCTCGGATGCTCGTAGTGGACCCCAGGCAGCGTTACACAGCCGTCGATGTGCTCAACCATTCGTTCTTCTCCCAGTATGTGGTAGACGAAGTCCGACAATTGAGCCCGTACCGAAAATTCAAGGTAAGGTCTTGTCACGAACATGAAATGTTCTAAGAAACAAACTGTCAAATGGTCTATGAACACTTTTAACAGCATCAGTACAGTTACCATGACATGTGATAGGGGCAATAAATGGTGCTTAAATTAAATGCAGGGCTGTTTGATTTATCCCCCCCAAATGTAGAACGTAAGTACCTTAAAGAATGTTACCTTTTCACCAGGTCATTTGCCTCACGGTACTCGCCACCATGCGCATATACTGCAGCTACCGCAGAGTCAAACCAGTTACTAAGGAGGTGATGAAAAGTGACCCGTATGCGATCAAGCCCATTCGCAAGCTTATCGATGCATGTGCCTTCAAGATCTACGGCCATTGGGTCAAGAAGGGCCAGACGCAGAACAGAGCGGCACTTTTCGAGAACACTCCCAAGGCTATCCTGCTGTCCATAGCGGCAGAGGCGGATGAGCCAGTGCAGCACATCTTCTAATAAGTGAAGGTCAACAATATAAATATTGATAGTTTCTTGATCAAATCGAATTCACTTCATTCACCACGTCCTTATTTCTCTATTAACGCTGCTGTGTAAGACAAAATACCTTTTGTACAGAAACAGCACTACCTGCTGGATCTTGTTAGAAAGTGCACCATGCCGAGAGTGTAGTCAACAGCAGTTTATTTTGATGTGGTTTACAACATTTATTGTAAAAACAATGTTGGTCAATCATATAATGAAAATGCTGGATTTGTTTAGGTGTTCACTCTGGGTCTTTATGATAAAATGAGCCAACCTGTGCCATCAACGCATTGTCTAATGTGGATTTCATACCACATGCCATATTGTTTTGCTTACCAGTATCATGTGATACCGTTTGAAATGCAGCTGCTTTTAAAGGTGAAAATTATTTAACGTTGTAATAATAAACAGAACTTTTAGTTGCTTATCATTGTGCCATGTTTTATTCAACCAATAAAATAACTTTGGTAGTTATTAAAGAATTGTCAAAATATGGAGTTATGAATCGCAAAGTCCCCAACATACACTTAGAGACACTTATGCAGCTGAGTCACCACCCCAAAAATGTCACTCAAGCTCATAACCACCTGTTCTGAAACTTTAAAAATAATGCAAAACGTACTGTAGTCTAAACTGCTGTTTTTTTACATTTTTTGTACTGATGATACTGCCATTCTTTAAATATATTTTAAAGTATCAAGTACTCCCATGGGTAGGAGCAATTTGAGAACCACTGGACATTGTTTCATGTTAATGACTGAATGGTTGTATTTTGTGGTATATACTTGAGATGTAACAAGATGTAATGACTGGAACATAAGTTGATGAACCACAGTTTTAGAACATTTTAATATTTAAAGAAATGAAAACCACACAATGTAACAGTGTTAAACTTTATTGGTTATCCTTTTTTAGTACAAGCGTAGAAAATGTAGATAACAAGACAAGAGACTAATACTATTCTACAACATTTGATGCATTGATTCTCCTGGATGAAACCTCTTTGCCCTCTGTTGACACTATTGTCTTTTGTTTAGACTTAATTTTTATTTTTTCAAACACATGTATTTACCTGTAATTACTGCACGCAATTCTTCTTTTGATTCAGAGGCACTTTGTTAGTTAGACACGCAAAGAGTTGGCCTATCTCGCTATGAGCATAGAGGTATGTATTTGGTTTCAAGGTGAGGCTGAAAACCTTTGGCACGTCCCTCGTATAATTGGGTACAACAAATTATATTTGTAACAACTTTAGCACACGTATGTCTTTCATCCTCCTGTTGGAATGACACCTCGACTAACAGCACACAAGCCAGTACGTCACAACTCACCCGCACTGTTACGGGGGGGGGAGTCACATCACTCTGAAGCCCTGTTGAAAAAAAATAAAATAAAATCATGTATTCAAGTTCACTATTGCGGAACATGCGGACATAGTTTGCATTAAGAAAAGAAGAAAAACTAATCACTACAGTATGTGTGCTCATTTCTATATTTCTGGATGAAGCTAAAGAGCGTTCACCCGTGATTACAAGAAATGAGGCAATCCTCTTGCATGGTGTCTGACTGTGTCCACCACAGAGTTGGAACAGAATTCTGCCATGCAGTCTCAGGTTTTTCTCCCATTAACAATAATTATGCCACATTTGTATCTGAATCTTATTGCTGATATCGTATTTGTCATTCATTAGATGCTATTATACTGGATGACAATAGATTGTGAAAGTGCACCTCATTTTGTGGCCCGGAAGATGAAATGCTTGCGTGGCAATATTGAATGATTTCCTGTGGAAAACGAAAAAATCATCATATCGATATTAGTCAGAAATAATGTTTAGTTTGGTAAGAACATGTTAATCACTGACAGCAGAATGAGTTGAGCGATAGCTCATTCATTGTAAAGTCTGTGTGAAAATTGTTTATTTCGCATGGTGTCTGACTGAGTTTACTACTTCAAGAGTAAATCAGAATTCGGCCATGCATTCAAACACGTGTTTCCAGGAATGTTACCAGTTAAACAAAAACTTCACAAGTTAAATGTCCAGTAATTCTATTATTAACATTTCAGATTATCTTTGATCCCTTAGTAGATAATAGTTATTTATTTGCATTAGTACTTGAATGAGAAACTCGAAGTACATTACACAAAGAAATGCTAACAGGCTAAAGCTAATTCAGGGAAATTTATAACCTATATAGCCAGGAATAAACGCTCACTTTTCTATTAGAAATACACATTCTTCCACTCTTTTAACGTTCATGGAACACAAACCTCAAAAGGTAGCCATTTTAATTGAGGAAAGTTTGTTTCCGCAGTGCTTTTCGTTGTCGCGATGCCCTTGCTTCTTCTTGTTGGTTCAGCATTTCTGAGCTCAGGGCAGGCCGTCTGATCTGGTGTAGGGGCGGGATCATTGCGATGAGAGCCCTGATTGGTCATACCTGCTGACGTCCTATCAGATGAGTGTAGGCGGTTCTTCACCGGCTTGGCTCTGATTGGTGCAACTCGCTACTTCTTTTTCTGGGTCGTCCACCAACTGATGCTTCTGTCTGGAGTGATCGGTCAATGGTGGTCTCTTCCTCAAGCTACCTCTTGTTCCTTTACACCGCTGCTATTTTTCGTAAGTATTACTCCAGAACGACTTGTTCTTTTGTTCGATTTTCCATTTCATCTACGTTGTCCTTTTATTCGTTTCACATCAAGTTTATCTTTCAACAGCTGCTGTCAACTGACTAGATCACAAAAAACAGAATAGATTTGGGTAAAATATAACTGTTTTAACTTCATTAAATGTCAGCGGTTCATCATCACGCTTGACAATATAGTGCTTTCCTGCTCCATTGCATTCTTGTAATTAGATGTTTCCATACTCCAGCGTTGTAACGAATTATGTGGACGGTGAATGAGGGGTGACGCAACAGTGGCAGACGATGTCCACCATGGCCCTTCCTATGTTTTGTTTAAGCAGTCGCTATTATGCAACCACGTATTGTTGTCGTTAGAATATGAGGCGTTTTGTCGTATTTAATTATGGATTTTGCTGTTCATTGGACATCATGTGTGGATCAGCTCAGAGCTTTGTCAATGTCAGCTGTGGCAAATGTACTTGCACTTTTGTGGAAGTACAAGTTCCAAAGCAAAAGTTAAAGTACTGGTTTTAAATAAACTAAAAGAAAATCCTACTCGGAAATATAGATAATGTTTATTGTCTATTATATACAATAGTCATCTTGGTACCAACCAAAAATCTTAGCAAATAAAGAAGTTTGCCTTTTTTATTAACCTAAGGCCACGGATGAACAAAACCTTGCTTCCAGGCATCTATTCCCTGGTTTCACCTTACAAGCTTATTATAGAAAGTAAACATACTGTATCTCTGAGAAATAAAAGTGAAAAATGATTGCATATAGTATCTGTTAGCTCTGTTTCAGACTTTCACATGTTGACATTTGGGATGCAACCATATCCAACGGTCACAATACGATATTACCATGATAGGAACCTCACAATACGATTACTATGATGGTATTGTGTGGTGAGTGGCGATATAAAACCATTCTCAATACTGTAAAAAACAGACAATATTCTAAAAAAAAAATCTCATGATATTGGCAAAAAGCACAATATTGTGTATCAAGGTACATGTACGTAGTTTATAATGTTGTGTTTGGCTGAAGCAGGCAAAAAATATTTTTAATGAAGTTGTGCCTCTTTTAATGATGTTGGCAATATCACAATATCGTGGTTATCATTACACCCCTTGTTGACACATTTATTGTCAAATTATTATGTATCTGTCCTATTTTAAATGGCAGAAAATGTATTTTATTTTTGTTTAGTCCTGACTACGAATAATCCTTCTCTTCACAGCATTGCAATGTCTACAATGTCAGAGACAAAGGAACTTTTTAGGAGAGCAGATGCTGTCTGTTTTGACGTGGACAGCACGGTTATCAAAGAGGAAGGCATTGATGAACTGGCAAAGTTCTGCGGCGTTGGGGATGCAGTCACTGAAATGTAAAGACATTCCTCTTCAAAACTATGTTATACCCGATGTTATCACACGAAACTTGACTTAATTTGTACGTTATAGGACTCGTAAAGCCATGGGTGGCTCGGTGACTTTCAAATCAGCCTTGTCTGAGCGCCTCGCCATCATTAAATGTTCCAGGGAACAGGTCAACAAACTGATCACAGACCACCCACCACAGCTGACCCCAGGTATCAGGTATGAGAGGCAACCCCCCATGTTTGGTTTCTTTTGTTTCACTTACAGCATTCTGAAGATCAAGATTTTCCTAGAGTACTAGACTGCTTTAGGAAAGTACTACGAGTTATTGAAAGCTTTGGGAAAGACACTCCAATGTATTTTGCTGAGAACATTTTATGAGCCATCTAAATGATGAGCAACCTAAATGAGAATTTATAATATTAGCTGTCACAAGAGGATATAGCCCACAATCTTCTTTCTAGTTCCTTCCATACATGTATGGGATGGGATTTTGTGCACTTTTAACTTTAAACCTGCCTTCTTGTGATCTCATATTGTTTTGAGTTCCCTTGAGATCTTTCAGTCTGTACATTTGTTGCTCTAACCATCAGATCTTATGATGTGCACTGAAGCACTGCCATGCCCGGACATAAATATGCCTTTCCCACACTAACCACAAGGACGGTGGTTATCCTGATCATTGATTTCCTTCCGTGTTCATATCCAGGGACCTTGTGGAGCGCCTACACCAACGCAACATCAAGGTGTTCCTCATTTCAGGCGGCTTCCGCTGCATTGTGGAACATGTAGCCACTCAGCTAAACATTCCTTTAGAAAACATCTACGCCAACCGACTCAAATTCTACTTCAATGGTAAGAATACTGGAGTGAGACTTCATCCCCATCTCCAAAAATGTCCCCAACATGACATTATTTTAAGAAGTAATAAATTAAATGTGGTTATGTTTAGGTGAGTACGCTGGATTTGATGAGAGCCAGCCGACAGCAGAGAGCGGGGGAAAAGGCAAAGTCATTAGCATGCTGAAGGAAAAGTACGGCTTCAAGACAGTGGTGATGATTGGAGATGGAGCCACAGATCTAGAGGCGTGCCCTCCAGCCGTGAGTATTCATGTTAATGGTTTCATTTGAATATTCAGGCTATTTATATTCATTGTATTGAAAATCAATGTGGTTGATTTGTTTTTCCCCTCTATAGAACGCCTTCATTGGATTTGGTGGCAATGTGGTGAGGCCACAGGTTAAAGAGATGAGTTTGTGGTATGTTACAAGTTTTGGAGAGCTGCTAAAAGAAATGGAAAAGATTTGATGACCCTAAAAAGAGTACATTTACTCTTTTTTAAGTTTTTTTTTTTAAACAAATGTTATTTGCACCATAAGGTCTGATGGTTTTATCCATCGTGAATACTCCATTTATGTAAACAGATTCTAAATCAATGTTTACTATAATCCAACCATTTCGCCTATACTTTTAAATACCTGCTGCCTGTGTGGAGGTGCAACATTTTTGTGTTTTAGGCACTTTTTTCATTTCAGACTTACTCCTACACAATGGGAAGTGCAATGTGAAACAAATTAATTATATATGGATAATTGTAATCAGTCACGCGAAGGATAGGCTGCATTGTAAAGATTGAGTTTTAAACACAGACAAATGTTGTTGCTTGAATTGCTTTAATTCTGTGTCATTATTGCCCTAGAGAGACAAAATAAAGACACATATTTTTTTTCTGATAAAATCTGACAATATGTTGCGGCGTGAATGCCCATGTTGTGGTTTATCATTACTCCCCCTGAAAATACCTTACATCAGATTTTTAAACAATATTTTTAAACAAGGCATGCTTTGTTCACACAAGGGCAAAAAAAAGTTACACTTACAAACAAGACTAAGAAACTTGATAACCGGATTGTGTAAAAACTCCACAAAGACAGGAAAAAAAAAAACATGATGAAATTCAGTCAAAAATATTAACTTCTTGAAAATATGTATCACACATTGATATTGTCAACTTTGGAACACAAAGTTCAGATGTTATGCCAGCTAACATTTTAACGATTAATGAATGTTACGCTCAATAAATAAAAGTCCCCCGGCAGTTATGATAGGAACAAGACTCTTAAACTTTACATACCATAGCTGCATTGTTTTATTTTATCAATATACTTTGGTAGCCTGTGATCTTGTTCATCAATGATTAGCTTCCATGTGGCAGAGTCCATGTTGGAATAAATGACCATGCAGTGGCATAATGCAGTAGAGTTGTAAGGGTTTGTTTCAAAGCAAATCTTGACCTACCCAAAATACTGAAAAGGACTTGACACGAATGTAGTTTGCGCTTGTGTCTAGGTAGATGCCTGGCAATGTAAATATTGCAGAGCATCATAGATAAGAGTATTTTGGAGTTAGCAAGTACTCCCTGCAGTCCCATGCTGTGCCACTTGAACCTACCACAATAAGTATATGTACTCCTTTAGCTGTCCTTATACATCAGTCACCAACTCCTGATATGACAATAATGATGAAAGAAAGAGGCATGTAGTTTGATAGCACTGAAACGGTCAGATATGATGCTCTTGGGTCACTCATTGCGAGAGGCTTCAGTCTTTACTTCAGAGGTGATGCCTTGGTGGGGATCATAATTCGGGAATCCATATGTTGGATGAGAGGAACTGTGGGGGGGAGAGGCGAATGTAAGCAATAGGTTTTAGAAACTATTTATTCTTGTCATTTTAACTCGAAGGTCAAATATTTATTTCAGTTACAGTCCTTAAAGGCATTTGAAGTAGATGATCTGGCCTCATAATAAAGTCGGATAATATGTTTAGCAAATATGGAATGTTGCTTGTACCATGTCTTGACAAATACTTGAATGAATCAACGAAAGCGATTAATCACTCAAACCTAATTTGCTGGAGTTTTTTTTTTTTTTTAAAATAGTATTTGCCCACCTGTATAGTAGACCACCTCGTGCCAGCCTTCCTCTTGCCAAGCACCGTTCCTTGTGTCCTCTCTGGATTGAAGGTCTTTGTAGGCTAAAAAACAAAACCTCTTACAACTCAAGACCATTCACTACAGAAAGCACAGCTTTGTTCTGCCTCCAACAACTACATTAAATAATCAGGTTGACAAACCAGTGGCCGACAGTCCTCCATTTATGAAAATTAGTTTAGCCAACCCCACACACTGCGAAAATTCTGCCAGTTTTATCCATGTCACTTGGAGTGTGATGGCCTTACAAAAGTATTTTATTTCAAAACGCTTTAATCTTGTACAGTATTTTTTCAAATCGAGCTGGTTTCTTGACATTACCCCAGAGGTGATGAACCATGTAGAGGTTGCCAATCTGTGAGAAAAACCCTCCGACAGCTTCACTGTTTTGCTGGCGTAGTCGAATAGCTCTCGCCCTGCCAAAAACAACAAAACAATCATTTAAATCATGTAAGTGGGGTGGGGGGTACAATCTGGTCAGTGTACAAAGAAGAAGAGTAATCAGATATTTCATGCCCGAAAATTGAAAACTCTTACTTTATAACAGTTATGGATTAGCTATAGTGGACATACTAGTGTGATGACAATGTGACTGCAGACAATTTTTGAAATGGTGGCACTCACTGATAACATTCAGTCCGGCAAGCCCCCAAAACCTTCTTATTTGCAATCCATTACAACTAACTCACGCAGAATGATAATGTTTTGTCTCGCTGCAGTGTTGTACTTATTCAGTAATTGTTCAGTTAAAAGAGCAAATAAAGATCATTTGATCTAGACCAGGGGTGGGCAAACTTTTTGACTTGCGGGCCGAATTGGGTTCTAAATTTTGACCGGGGGGCCGAACCAGGAGCAGTTGGATGTAGTGTTTGTGTGAAGTAATATAAACGAGGTTTTGGCCTTTAGTAGGTAGTAAAGCGTGGATATTCAAAAAAAGTTTTTTGAAAACAAATGCATTTATTAACAGCATTAAAAAAAAAAAATCCCTAAAAAACTGCTATCAGTGATTCTCATAAAATACGACACTGTTATTATGAATAACAGTCTCCATCACTTCAGTGTCTGCAGGTCAGATTAATGAAAGATGTTTATCTTATGAGATCACATCAAACGGCAAACATTCTGACCAAATATATCATCTTGAAGAATCGGTGAAAGCATACATCCAAATAAAGTAATCAAAACGGCAACACGGTGAGGGGTATCTGAAAATCAGAGCAGAGTTTTAACTCACAAACACCTAATAACAGAGGTGAGAAAACGGGAAACACTTCCTTAAAGTAAGCCTTAAAAACTTTACAGGTTAAGATTAGTCACAAACAGGTGGTGCATCAATGTCCTTGAGCATCCTGCATTGTTTGAAAATGAGAATGGTCGCTAGTTTCAATCCCTGCTATTTGTACAGATCATATTCAAAATGCATTTTTTTTACAACAAACTTGAAAGCCTCCCTTTCATTTTCAGTGGTCTCCCTTTTTTTGCTAGTGTGTCATAGTCTGGAGTAAAATTTGTTGTGGCAATTCTTAGGAGAGATCCGAGGTGTTGGTCCGTTTACCTAGATCTGTGACGGGTTGATGTTGATGTTTATGTGGCTGAACGTCACGTCGCGTACGTCGAGCCAAATTGGCCACTCTTTTGAAACACTCGGCACTCAGTGTCCACCTTGCTTTTCCTTGGGCGACTCATTTTAATGGAAGGATTCCAGGGGAAGGTTTGTGGGTGGCTTTAGCGTAAAACTGTATCCGAAAGCTCGGCGCGCAAATTACAAGAATGCTGTCGTCACAGCCCACGCTTTAATTTCGGCACTGATACAAATAGAGCGCGAGTGCGCCATTTCCGTACTACTGAGTACGTACACGCACTTGTGAGTGTGCACCGAGCTTTCTAACACGGCTTCCGGTAGTAAATGCGCAGGCGAGTGGTTCCCCATCTACTGGGGAAACGCAGTCATTGCAGGCAAAACGACCGAGAAAAACAAAAAAGTTTAATAATACAATTTATTTAGGGTTGGCGGGCCGGATTAAACGGTCCCGTGGGCCGGATGTGGCCCGCGGGCCGTAGTTTGCCCATGCCTGATCTAGACTGAACAATTACGTGCAGACGGTTAAGAATGGTGCAACAGGTTCTGTGTGTGCAATTAATTTATGCAGTCTTACCAGTAATTACCCCACTCGATCATTGTTCCTGGCTGTGGGAGAGAACAGTGGTATGAGTCGAGCCTGTTTGCTGCTCTGTGCACAACACAGCAACGGCGCGGCTGATTGATGTAATAACTAAGTGACGTTGTCAGACAATGAATCTATAATCAAATTTGTTGCCAATATTATTTTGTTATCAATTTCATCAATTTGTTGTTGCCCTAAAGCAGAGCTGCAGTGTTAGCGCATATTAGCATTAGCAAACAGAATTACCGGCCCACGCAACTGATAAGCGTGGAACATGCACAGATCCACTCGTCTAGTTCAATTTGATTGCTTGGTCATAAAGTGCTGTGCCTAAGAGTGAAAACACAAATGATGCTTTTATTGTTTTTTAGTACTCAC
The DNA here is from genome assembly GCF_024217435.2 of Syngnathus scovelli. NCBI lineage: Eukaryota > Metazoa > Chordata > Actinopteri > Syngnathiformes > Syngnathidae > Syngnathus > Syngnathus scovelli. The sequence goes on from NC_090853.1 coordinate 11,196,757, forward strand.
CCTGAGTTGGTAGGATCTCAGCTCGTAGATGTTGGGTCCCTCCCTAGGGACTGGCTCATTCCAGAAACTGAACTCCAGTAGAAGCTGGTTTCTGCGAGACAGCAGCATTTTACCACGCTCCTTCCTGTACTCTGTGAACTCCTGCAGTTGGGAAAAAACATGGGTCAGTACCAACAGGCTCTATTCACGGATGGGATAAACAACAGAATAGGTGTGAAGAAATCCTGGTGACCTTGTTCTGGCGTAGTTTGTTCATCACCTCTGTCAGAGCTGGGTAACCACCTCTGTAACGCCACAGGTGAACTGGGCAAAAAAAAAAAAAAAAAAATATCTTTACTGTGTCATATGGGAATCCGAAAATGTCAACAGCTCACAATGTACATACAAGTAAACAACATAAGAAAAATAAAATAAAACAAGAAGGCACAATCAATGAATAAATAAGAGTGAAATAAGAGTTAATCGTTCATTTGTAGGGAAAAACAACGTATGGAGCAATTATTTTTCTCACAGCACTTATGTGCTACCATACAATACCTATGGAGACATTTTGCTATGATGCAATATATTTGGCAGTGATGATCCTACCAGCCTGGTCTTGTTCTCCATACCAAGTATTCCAGGTGCCCACCAGCTCACAGGGGTAGTACTTATCAGCATGGATGGAGGGCAAGACTTCCTCACTGGCAAAAAAAATACATAATTTCACAAACAGCTAGGACTCTAGCATAATTTAATCAAGAATAGCTTTGGAACCATACCTAAAATCATAAATATGTTTCATGTTAAAGTTCAAGTGGTGTTTATGGTTGCAGAACCTAAATAGAAGCCAACTACTAAAAGTACTTGGCCTGTAGACATCTAAGTTATGCGCAGATGACTTGCAGCATAGCAGCTCCTTACACACCTCACAAGAATAGAACACAGATTTATTTTTACTGGCTGCACAACGCTTGGCACACTTGTCTCAGTGTTAGTGTAACTCATGCTGAGCAAAATGGTTTAGGATTAAACAATAAAAATACAACTTACCAGAGTTTGTTATATGCTTCAAGGCACTCAGGCTTGACATTATGGACTGAAAACAGAGATACATTTCAACAATTCTAACAACTTAAGGATGTTTGTTCTGGGAAATGTGCAATGTTCTTACACTGGATTTTGTAAAGGTTACTTTCTTCATTTTTGGTCAGTAGGGTCGAGTGTGCATCTTTCCTAGGATCAACTTTCCTGACAAAGAGTGATTTGAACCAGCTATCTTCTTTTTTATTGACACCGGATGTGGAAAAGCCTCTGCAAAATAAAAAAGAAGTCAAAAGGACCGCAGACGCTTGATGCCATGTAAGTATCCCATCACACGATCACACCCTGATACACAAGGACTTCCGTGTATACAGTAGGACCTACTGAGTAGGTAGCATCCAAGTAGCAAATTGACCTTGAGCATCTGACAAACACCACGGCACAACTTAAAAAGTGTGTTTCTTTTGACTCAGTAAATACACAGCATTGATCTAATTTCGTAAAATATGACATTGCAGAGTGAGTGTTTTTCATGTGGTTTAGTTCGGATGGACCGCTACTCAACTACTTAGCGCGTCAGCAGCTAGCTTGCACAGACACATCGCGTCAACCTCCGATGCTAACACACAAATAACAGACTACAACAAACAATGAAACGTGGCATGCATCTTAATGACGAGCTGACCTGCTCCAAACGAGAAGATGCTGGGTGGACTGGGCCCCGTTTTTAGCCCGGGCCAAGCCGGTGCTTGCTCTCTGAAGGACTCCAGTCGCCATCTTCCATTAGAGCGAGAGGGGTCTGCTTTTGATGGGGATAACCTTAAGCGTTGTTCACACTGTTGACCGCTAGGTGGCAAGAGAGCGCCACAGGGCTCATATGTGGTCGAGTCGAAGTCTAGAAGAAGGAACCAGGGTGACGTACGGCTAGCGTCACTATTTGGCCTCGTTCAAATTGCAAAAGTAGAAATGTCCTACATTACCGACAGCTATCAGTGATATTGACCTAGTAGCTAGTAGATTTACATCATTGCTTTAATATCTCTCTTCCCTTGTACACGCTAAAATACATTTCCTCCTTCTGTGCACATAACAGTTTCAGTTTTAATCAGATTTGTTCTGGATGATGTTTACCTTGTAACTTAATTTTTCATTCTCAGAATCTGAATCATTCTCAAAAGTTGTGCACCTCAAAATACATTCAACCCTGTTACAAAAATCTTTTTAGGATTGATGACTCATCACATAATCAAGTCTTCTTTTTATTGTTATTATTAGTGTAATTGTTATCATTGTTGTTATTGATATTATGATTATTATTTCACATTATTCCCCACATTTAAAAAAAATGCCCATTAATATGATCCTAGATCATTCATAGGTGTGAATATGAGTGAGTGGTTGTTTGTATATGTGAACTCCGTGATGAGCTCCCATCTATAGTCCGAGGTCAAGCCCTCAAGTTAGGTTCCAGCTCACTCACAACACTTGTAAAAACAAGCGGTATAAAAGAAATAGATGGATGGATGGATTTGTTAATTGGATGTTCTTAAGTGTGTGAATAAGTGTGAATAAGATCCATGCCCTTTGTGAGGTCAAGTTGTATAGAAAATTAACAAATGGATAAAATTTGAAAACATGATGCAGCCATCAGATATCAGACTTTAATTCTTGGGCCACAGGCTCCATACTAGCACCATGTTTAATGAAAGTTAGACGTTTTTTTTTTAGTATTCAGGCACCATACAATCTACAATGAAAACATTTACATTCATCTGATTTATTGCGACTCACCAGAACTCATCTTACTGTGTTTAATTGCGCAGGTGGAAAGATCTCATTTATCACTGTAATGTGTTCAAGAAACCCGCTGACCTCATTCACCTCATGCACAGGGCCTCTCATTTGTCACGGACGGGAGAACATGGGTGTAATTGATAGAAATAATCTTGATTGTGATCTACATAGGTGAAGCCTGATGATGAACTCTGAAGCTGAAACACAGTTTGCACTGTTGTCTTATTGAAGTTATACAATACACTTGTGCTTATTTGCATTGACGATTTGAGATAAAAACACTGGATGTTAAGACAACAGACTTAAAAAATTGTTACAGTAAAATTATTATAGAAAAAAAATATAAAAACGTTATAATACTGCATGATAAATTAAAATATAACAATTGCATTTCAATCAATTGAGTTCATCAGACTGCTCCTGATAATGAGCATTCTGCCACAAAGCCACACAATGGTGATGCCACTGAAATTACATTCTTTGATTATTTTTTAAAAAGCAACTCTCATGAGGATAAGTGGTTTGGATAATAGATGGATGCATGAAAGGGTCTACTGCACTACGAGTACATTTGATGAAGTACAACAATTTCAAAAACACCTACCACAACATTACATAGGAGGGCGCCATAACTCAAGGTATACTTTATTTATGACTGAAAATAATAATTTGTGTGTGTGTATAGCACACGCACACACACACACACACACACACACACACACACACACACACACACACACACACACACACAAATTATTATTTCCAGTCATAAATACACATACACGTACACGTACATGTACACACACACACACACACACACACGCACACACACACACACACACACACACACACACACACACACACACACACACACACACACACACACACAAACACACAAACACACAAACACACACAGTCTCTATTGAAACTAAATCTTCAATGTAATTTGTGTGGAGCAGACCACGACGGCTTTGGTGGTGGGATCGTAAGCACTGTGGAATTCAGAACAGTTGAGATTGATTTATTATTTGATAGTGTGACAATGAAACTAACAGAGTCCATATTTTCAAAGCCTCGTTGGCTGTAGGATAAGCAGCACTTGGAATTCAGCAACTATAGATGTCTTTGTCTTAAGTTCAAAAACATGAATCACAGACGAATATTTTCTCTGTGAAACATTTTTGTAAAACCAAAGGCAATTTGCCGAATTGTCTGGGAATTCGAAGTATGATCGAACGTTGTTTTTGTGTTTTATTTTCTTCCATCAGGGTGTTTGGTGTCAGCCAGAAACATCAACTTTACTTTTGCATTTCAGGAGTTTAAATAACTTCTAAAAGGATGCTTTGTTGCACTTATAGTGTTGTGTCATTTGTTGCACCTCACAAAACCCCACAAACACAGCAGAGCACTTACAACATATTTATTATTTTCAATGGCCTGATCAGTACGCACTTGTGTTTGGAAACTTTCACAAGGGGCCTCATTTTAGTAATGGGAAAAGTGAGGTCAACATGAGACAAAGAGCTCTCAATGTACCGAACATTTACTGTGCAACATTACTTGGTACAGTTACGCATAATGCGAGACAAACTTTAACCTTCGGTCTTGCATCATAGTCTGAAATTGTTTGAGATGGTTTAATAGGAGATTAAATATGTTGGTGTGTATTTTGGCAAGTGAAAGGTTTTAAGTCAAACAATGAGTTTTCACACCTTCAAGCCACATACAATTTCTTATGACAGCTAAAGGACACAAGCATTAGGGTTATCAAGCTAATGAACTATTTGTTTTTTTGCTATTTCTACAATATTTGTTCTGGTAGTTTGCTTCCATGTGACTTTTGTCACATCAGATATTCTCAGATTTCATTCCTGGACACAATAATTTTCTATAAACCAGACTCAAAGAAGAGCAGCTGTGAAAACAGAAGACACGAATCCTCCACTAATGCTCCAGAAACCGCAGATGCCATTTATCAGTTTAGAACCCATGTGGATAAATCCTTCACCCAAGCCTCTCAAACTCGAATGTTATATCTCGTGCCAAATGATTAGAGCTGTGCAGACATCTTTAGTTTATGTTCACATGGAAATTCAAAAGCTTGGCCTATTAGAAAAGATTGGCCAGTCACGGGTTGAGAAAGTGCATTGACAGGTGCCAGGTGTCATCGTAACAGGTAAATTCTTCTTATTAAAAATATATCAGAATGTCTTAATTGTTTAGTTGGTCAGAACCAGATTGTGGAAATTCTTTAGTCAGTATGGATACCCTAATCAGCAAATGTAGCAATCAACCTGAGCTTTCTCTTATTATCTTTGGCGTAGCTGTGTATGTGGGATTTAAACGCTCTCCAAGAAACACTGTTGAACTTACAGTATGAGAAAACACTGTGGATGTATTGTGAGTGTCGTGAGTCTCCACTCCCTAGTTTATCTGGGCGCCAAAGCCAGGAAATGCAGCACACAGTGGCACTAAAAGATTTGTTTTACTTAACAAAGTAGACATTTCTGTTTATATGTGGATATAATATTATAGATAAGAAATCGCTAATTACCAGAGCATGCCCAGATTGTTTTTTTTCCCCTGTAGCAATGTATCAAATGTGACTCTATAATGGCATGGGTTGGAAGGACAGCGAACACTACATCACGTCTCGCCACTGGTAGCGTATGATTCCCTAGCTGACTTTTCTGACGTTGTCACTTCAAGACCCTGTAAAATGAATTCTGACATTTCTTTTCTAAATATACACGTTTGCAGATATGGGCATTCCAATCCCAGGGACAGACAGAATGATCCGTCTGTCCATCACTAACGAACGCCCATTTCGCAGTCGAAGGATGAGGGACTAGCAAGTAAAAAAAAAAAAGGCCTTGCTGAGGATGGATGGAAGTGATTTTTCGTCCGTCTGTGTAATCGTTCCTACCTGGGTCAATTGCTGACTAACCTTTCAGTACGTCACTGACCAATACCCATTTCACTGACGACTGACAGAAACAGAAACACGCTCCTTTGTCTCACATGTGTAATCCACACAAACACTAAACTGGAAATGTCAGCCCACCTCTGCATGTTCGAAGCTAATTGCTAAAAATCTATTTCCAAGCAGGGTGCGGATTCGCACATTCAGCTGACAGCGTTTGAGAGCAGAAACAATAGCTTGATTTGTCACTATGTGGAAGCTAGATTTGGCAGGATTGTTAAAAACACTACTCTGTGGTGTGTCAAATACAGAAGACCCTAATTTTCACTGTCCTGAGACTTTCATGTCCTTTTACAGCCGCCCTGTAATTGGCTTGTGATAAGTCCACATTGTTGTCTGCCTTTCGACTTAAGTCACCTGGGATAGACTTCAGCCCTACGCGGCACTGAACAGGATATATGGAACAGAATATGGATGGATACAAAACGCTATGACTGAATGTTTATATCTCGGTCCATGACTGCTCTCTTGGCATTTCCCAGGTCTTCGGTGATTTGGCTGGAAAAAAAAAATACAATCAAGTAAAAATGACAACATACTCAGAAATTGCATGCGAATGCTTGATCAATACAAGTCACAGAGTAAGATGCAACTATGACCCCGGTGCTGCGAAAAGCATAGAGAATGCAATCAGAACAAGTTGATTGGATGCTTGGTAAGTGCCGATTGTGAGGTCATGTAATGACATCATTGCCACATTACTGCTGGCTGATGAAAACCTTTAACTATTATACAGCAAGAAAAAAAAGAACAATTCATAAACACCCATCACTATTCTTAAATAGCTTTAATGCCAGAAGCAGAAAGTAGGCACTATGTTACGGTACATCCACAAGAATACTTATAATTGGATAAAAACTTTGTATAATCAAAGTGGACTTTGGAATTGAGCGTGAGAGAAGCTAATTACTTTTTAAAATGAAATAGAAGGAATGGAGCCGTGGAAAATATTGTGCGAACGTGGTGATTCATGGAGTTGAACTCTGTCAATCTTTCCTGTCGCAATATTGCACTTGTTCTTCCAGCCAGTCGGTGCAGATTTGAATGAGGGAATCTCAAAGGCTAAGATGTCTTGACAGCTCTCATGTGCCAGGTCTTCTTTCACATATATCATGTTTGCCTGGAAGCAATTTAGACTTTACGTCACAAGAAAAGCACACAAAAAGGTATCCACAGATTGGTATGTTTTTTTCCAAACAGAGTGAAGTCAGATTTAAATTTTTAACCAAATAGCAAGTAAAGTGCAAGGGGCTGTCGTCATACTGCTCAAAGCGGACATTTTTAGGGAACATGTTTTCAAGATATGATGGATGAATTTGGGTCTTAAATATTTTCTCACTGTTTCCATCCTTAACGTTCACCGGTGTCTGCACACGACGAGCTTTCTCACGATTTTCCTGGGAAGATAAATTCTTTTTAAAACATTTTACCACCGCCATGGAGTGGAATATGTTTTCATCTCCATTTGTTGCAAAAACTTACTTGAGTCACATATTCTATGAAATATTGATGTGCCAAGCAAGAACACAATACTTTCAGTGCAGATCCGTGAAACTAATGGTATAAATCTTGATTTTCCTTTTGCAAGCATTGAACTTTATTATGTACTGCAACGTCAAATCTGAGAAACTGAAATAAAACTCTACTTTGCAACTTAGTAATAATTATGGGGAGAAATAATTAGACCCAGAGCAGATGTTTGCAACAGCTGACTACTATTATTTTCCCCTGAAAATATTAATATATTTCACCACCTGTGGTGCTGTAATAAAATAATTCACAGGCCTGAGTTGAACATTTGTTCCTGCATCAGGAGAAATGATACATCTATGCCAAATAATCATGCAAAAGCCCTCTATGCCTCTGAAAGTCCTCACAAAAAAATTGCTGGTATATCGGCCGCCATATAAGGAGAGTTGTTCAGTGATTGTCCATAAATAAACACCTTCATTGTGGTGTCACTATAAGCTATCAATACTTACTGTATTGTCAGATGGGATAGTCCCTGGGAACCGGATGTTCAGGGTCACATTGACCTAGAGCCTATCCCAGCTGGTATACCGTAAAATCAATGGTTGGATTTGCAATTATGGGAGCCAAGAGGAGCCAAGCCCCACCTCAGCTCCCAAAACTGTAAATCCCTAAGGACTGTGGGAATTTTCACGCATAAATAAATGCCACTCATATTAACGAGACATTTACAAAATGCGGTATTCACTTGATAACGATCATACGGCACTCCACCACCAAGCCAGTGATGACACATGTACGCTGTCAGTGGTTCTTTTCACGTTCTTAGCATTTTGCATGGAACATTTACTTTTAAAAATGAAAATGTATCTGGTGTTCTTCAGCTCCATAGAGTTTCGAATTGCATCATTGATAGAGGCTGTCATATTACTTGATTCTAATCATTTGATCCCAGCCAAATTCAAGCAACACGTTTGGAATAGCAATATAAACCAAATGATGAAAGACAAAAATGTTGCCAAAAGTCAACTCAGTCCTGGACATTGCACAAGAATGGTTCCAATATCCATGAATGGTCCTCATACTGACTAAAACATCATTTACAAAATATGTATATATTGTTATAGAATAAGTATTACGTTTACCTCGTCTATCTCTCTATCCATCTGTCATCTGTCCATCCATCCGTCTATCTGTTTGTCTTGCAATCATCCATCTTGCATCTATTAAACCTGGATTTGTTCACTTTTAATAGTGTAGTATGTAACAAATGAGTAATAAATGAAATGTCATTTTACACTCAGTCATTACTGAAGACCTCATCGGATCATCTGTCATGTTTAAAAGAGAACATGTAATATTTTAGTCAGCTCAGCTGAGTGTTTGTGGCTGTAAGTAAGTATTCTATTGCATGAAGTAAGACATCTGAATGTTATTACCTAAAAACATTGGATCCGAGAATGAAATTAAGAAGTATAGGAAGTTTGTTCCGTTACAGACCTTTTGAATCGGCCAGCTCCAGCAAGTTGACTGATATGTCTGATGTCATGACATGAGACACCAAGTTTTTTTGAGGTGGAAAAAAAAGGATTGATCCAATAGGCGCCACGGGGGAGCCTAATGTGCTCATGCAATGTCAATCTGTGCAGCATGTTTTCTCCCAATCAACCCATATGTACTTTTCTTTACAGTCTCAAAATCTTGGCAAATACAACAAAGTTCTTATCGCGTTTTTTGTCTTTAGACCCTGGTTCTATATAGATAATGTTGAGCTCTGCAATGATTGATTAGGAACAATGTAATTTCTGTCTCCTGTACACATTATCAGTGTAAATGCATGGAACTGACTATACTAGATGGAAAAATAATGTAATGAGTAGGTTGTACGTCAAACGTTTACCCCATTGAAGCTACTCCGAATGGACAACTGTGACAGTGTGCCGCCCAGTTATTGATAATTGAACAAAAATAGCCTTACAAATTAACCTCAGGATACCTCTAAGCACAATACAAAATGAAGGTTTTGGTGACTCTCAAGTTGTAAAGGTATCAATCATGCTCAATAAACAAGGATACTCTCACAGTTCTGCATTGTGTGAAGCAGATAAAAAAACCAGATGGTTTTACTTGAAGAGGAAATCCCATCAGATTTATTTTTCTGTGGCTTGTGCTTGTTCGATAAACTTCTCATGTTGCGTCATGTTTATTGTGCAGATACACACATCTTTGGACCAACAGGGTTTTCCAAATAATTTGACAAACTGCTTTTCTGCAATTCAACTGCGTTCAACATCTACTTTTGATAATTTTGGTAAGCTGCTTTTCCCATTAACCTTTCTCAACCATTATTTTTGTGACGTAATCGTTCAGGTTAGTGCCGTTTTGCAAAGCAAAAACACTTATAATGATATGCAGCATGCATGTGTGTGTGTGTAATTGCTTCATCCTTTCATGTGCTGTATAAAATCCACAAAGCTATCCTGGAACAGATTGCTGATGTCTGTTTTAAAGTCTCTACAGCTAAATATTGGGAATAGGCCTGTCCTGGAACCTGCAGCAATTTAATTGGTGATTTTGATTCTGTTGGAGCAGTTGTTGGGCAAAGAATTAAACAGCACTGTTTTGTCTGTGAAGCCATTCCCATAGAATACGAAACTGTGGCAGCTGCCAGGCGGTGTCTTCATTTAACAAAATTGTCTCAGCTCTCACCAGTGTACTCGAGGTTCAGTTAGAATTTTTTTTTAAAAACAGACTCGATGGGGAAACATGGGGCATGAGTCATCTTCACATTTGTTTGCATTTTGTTACAAGTTTTCATCTAACTTTTAGAACATGTAACTAGGGTGACACTAGAGTTATAATTTTAGATTTTGAATGTGTCAGCTTACTTAAAGTAACAATAATCACCCTCACTTCTCTCATCAGCCCTTATTGAGGCATATCCTTCTTTTGGAATAACTATATTAAAAAATGCAAATTAATTCTTTGGTGGTTGCTGAGTGATTTTTCAAGAGATAAGTTGACAATAACAAAAAGAATCTGGAGATTTGTGCAGTCATATTACTGCCCCCCCTAACCTCGGACATTTGGCTGAATTCCAAATTGCACTCAAGGATGATAACTGTTGAGTTGGCAGTATATAGCGGCCATCTTAAAAAAATATTTGCCTGACAATGTATGATTAGACATCCTGTTTTCACATATGCACCCATTAGAGTAACTAATTGGCATGAGAGATTTAATTGCACACTCGTATTACCATTTATTTTTCAACTGAAATGGTGAGCCATTGTACTCAAGTTTGTCAAAACATACAACATTCTTGAGAAATACAATTTCTGTTTGTTTTCTGACCGTGAAGTGGGCATCCGTCTCTGCCAACCTGCAATTGTAACATCCAATAGACCAAACACTCAGACAGATTCATCGTTCTGTGGTTGATATCAACCTTGAAATAAAAGTATTTTGTTTCGTTTCTACACGGATGGTAATCGTTTCATTGTGCGTCCGTATTCGCATTTTCTAGATCATTTATCTTATAAACATTTATCATCATTAAGTTTAATGACACATTAATGTCATTGTTTATTTTCGTTACATTTCCTCGAGCCAAACGGATCTTTTATTCAGCTCATTTATTGAATGTAAATATTTTGTGTGGTTTACAAGTATATTTACACTAATTCCACCTTTAGGGTTGTAGCCCAACCATACTTAAATGAGCTATTGAATGTTATGATTGATTGCTGATTCGTATACAGTCAAATAAAAAAATAAAAAATACATCATGATATACTGAACGCTGCTTTTGGCTTTGTCATTTCATGTCGTGAGTGATTAAAAACATGCCATGTAGTATGTGATGACAGCATGACCAATTCAAGATTCTATTTAAGGAGGTCAATACAGATAAAACTTCATTGCGCCACTATAGTCAAATTGATAAAAAACATCCAGCCATTTGGTGACATCATTCATCATACAGTATATCCTGTGCATATGTTTTTGTCCTTCAATGAATTAGTTAACCAAGCACATGATGTCAAGATACAAGCAATGAACTGCATATTCCAAAAGCATATTTCTTTTATGTTTGCGTTTGGCTTATTTATTGGTATCCTCCCTGACATAAAAAAATAAATAAAAATAACAGCACCTAAGGTGTTTTGTGCCACTTGCTTTGCCAATACTGGACTTGCTGTGTGATGATTTAAGAGCTGAGGCATGAGCGGACACCAAAAGGTTTCCAAGTGATGATGTAAAGACAGGAAACAGGGGCCTTAAATTAGGCCACAAGCTTTCCACTGTTGTTTTGCACCTTGTTCACAGAGGTGACAGAGCTCTGACAGTTTTTGCTTGTGCTAGCCAGGGACCTCCTTAGTCCGGCATTGGATTGCCAAAAGTAAACAAAGCACACATTTTCTGTCATGGTGGCTGGCAAAACATTTTAGCACCTCTTAACTTTCAAAAGACGGCTGTGAATGCAAGACAGAATCGCTATTAGTAACCTTGGTATCAGTGCCCGGTATGTGTCTTTAGTTAATAGGCTAAAAACATGTTTTTCTTCCCTGTCAAATTTCATTTTCATTTTATTGACCAGGCGCATTGTCACAGGAATAACCAATACACCTGCACACCACTCCAAAGGTAAAAGTGAAGATACTAAATTGTCTGTAGGTTTGAATATTAATATATGCCTGCGTGCTGAAACTGGCTGGCGACCAGTTCAGTGTATTCCCCAAAAGTCAGCTTTGAGAGGCTTCAGCACACCCGTGACCCAAGATAGGCTAAGCAGTCCAAAAAAAATGGATCGATGAATGAATTAAGTTAAACTAAATGAAGTCACAACCCGGAGAAAATGCTTAGCAATTTGTCTTTTGTGAATTGCAAATTAGCAACGAGGACACACATGTTAAAAGTATAACAGATCACTTGCTGAGCTGTGATGTGTTCATGGATGTTTGAATATCACTTCATAAGTCTTGCAAGTGTGACTGAATAGTAAAAAGAGCCTGTTTTGTCAAGGGTGCGGAATCACATTCAGTGTTGGAGGGTCACGGCAATGACAGCCAAGATCAACAGTCTTGACATATTTTGTGCTTTTCGTATCTTTGGATCCATCAGCCTTTGCTGCGATAAACATTGGTGCATTGTTTCAATGTGCTCGTATACTCTTTATCGTCTTTCTAGAAGCTCAGTATTCTAATTTTCCAATTATTTCTAAAGCTGGTTTAAGGTAAAAAAGTTGGGCATTATTATTTTTGTAAGGACAGACTAAAATTTTGAGGAAAACCCATAAAGTAAAACATTCATACCAGTCAGTCTCCACATTTATCCTCATTTCCACTGGATAATTTATTCAGTTTTCCCTTAACTCAGTTTATGTGCTCATATTTCCCACTTTCTTAGATTTATAAAGCATTTGAATAATGAGGTTATTTTTAAATCTTGAACTTTGCATTTTATGATGAATTAAATATCTTTTGGCCACATCTTGAAGTACCGTATATTATCTCTCTTGTAACATTCTTTTTTTAATCTCTCGTTGACAACTGCTAGAAAGAAAATTACTAAATGTGATCCAGATGAAACTATACCCACAAATTTTCACTAGATTTATTTGGGTTACAAAACAGAAAAATCCCTTCTCTGCTATAAAGATGAAAGTTGTTTTCTGAGTTAGACCTACTGAAACTAAGAAAACATCTTTTCTATGCAAGTTTGTTCTTTTGGTTCTGAACATTTGTTTTCTAAACAAACATCCCTCTTTATTGCTCTACAGTGATAAAATATTACAGCAAATCAAGCTTTTTTTTTATTTGCTTTAACTATATGTGAAATTGTAATTTATTCATGGCCTTATGATCAAGTCTAACAGGACGTGAAACATTAAAGGATCACCCTCAATACCTATAATTAATAATATTATTAATGCAATTAATAATTTAAATAAGATACAATGAAAGGGTGGACATCTGATTATACTCAATGTCTCCACATGCTGAGCAGACCAAAAAGAGCTGCAAAACAAGCGCTGTGTTGGGAAAACTGGGTTGTTTTCATTTCTCCAGTCACAACAATCTCACTTACATTAGACGTATTAGAGAACAATGATGCCAAGCCCTTCCTGAACCCTTTCAGAGGACCGTTCACATACATGATGCAGTGGTTGTGTCTCATTAAAACATCCATATCTCCGTGCCAACATCCACATCCACAAATGAACATGCCAACCTAAAGTTATCTGAATGTGAGAACAACAATGTGGCCAATAAAAGGTCCGGAAAAGGCCTCGGCAGCTGAAAAGTCAATGCATTTCATTGCCCTCAAAGTCACACACAATTTTGACCCGACGGCACGCACGATGACAGGTTATTACAAGAAACCTCAGCTATGGAGCCATGAAAGCTCAGTCCTCCCAATTTTGCTTTTATATTTTTGCAACACATTCCTAAAAAAAGGCATTGGCTTGACCACCATTTTAGCTCTCAGCCTGGGAGAAAGGCATATCCAGCTTCCCACCTATTGATATTACCGTATTTTTCGGACTATAAGGCGCACCGGACTATAAGGCGCACCTTCAATGAATGGCCCATTTTAAAACTTTGGCCTTATATAAAGCGCACCATTAATGCATCATGTCAGATTTTTAATCCAAATCAAATCATTCTCCATTTTATCTTTTTTATTTCAACTTCAGACGCGACAAATTACTTTATAATCACAAAATAACGATCCATAGTCTTTTTGATTCATGATTCATAGTCTTCAGTGGGCCACTTATGATTGATTTCATGACACAATGCTTCAGGCCATTTTAAATTTAGGAATTTGGTCCATATGTAAGGCACACTGGAAAAATTGTAGGTTTTTAGGTGCGCCTTATAGTCCGGAAAATACGGTAATGTGACTTTACCACATTTAGGGTTGATTGCAAAAAATATGACGGCATTAGTTTCAACCTGGAATCTTTGCGTTTCGACAATTTCCATTGCATGTAGAGCAGCATTCAGCAACTGACTTTAGTGGTTCTATTGTATTCATCAAATGTAATTGCTTAATTTCTCACACTAAAAACTTGTGCGGTACATTCCTTCTTCTATTGGCCCTAATAATTCCATTCAGGGGCAGCATAAGGAAGCTTTAACAATGTCAAGGAAGTGTGTTTGTCTGCATGAGGGAAATGAACGTAACACTACTTAAGCATTACCAAGAAGTGGGTTAAGCACTGCAGTCAAATTCTACCCTACAGTTTCCACACAATGTATGTTTCCAAATTGTGATGGAGCAGGAAATGTTACTGTTATCCTCTTATGATAACGTCACTGTTTTAGGAGCAAGTTTTCCCATGTCTTAAGTTACCCTCACAATGGCTTGTCACCATCGCACTTAATGACTACGATATCTTAAGTGTGTCTTTCACTGGACATCAAGTGACATGATGAAAAGCCATGTCGTCAGTGTCGAAACTGCCAAAGAATTTCTTCTCTGTTTCAGACAATCTTTGCGGTGTATCAAACATTCCTAAATCTGATAGCTTTAACCAAAAGCCTGAGAACTATGATAAGGCTAAAATTAGACATTCTATAATTATTAAAGCGTTACATACTGTGGTGTTGGGCAAATGTATGCCGTCATTGATGAGTTCCATTGTATGTCAGATCTCTTTTTTTTTTTTTTTTTTTTTTTTACATTTGCTTATGGAATTTTCTGGACTTTGTTTGATGCTTAATGACTGGGATTGACCTCATTATACAAACAAAAATGATTGGTCTACTTCAATGTAGCTCTATGATTGCATGTTTACTTGATACATGATAGATCTCAGAGTCAAAGCCTAATTCATAACACTTAATCATAGTGAGCAGCCAAAAGTGCTGCACAAAATCTAGCCACTTTTGAGGCACCCAAAGTGGAAACTTCCATCTTTCTACTTTTAATCCTAAAGTTTAATTTTGATGTGAATAAACACATTTATTTTGAAGTCCCATTTTATGACTCAAATAAATTATTAATAAAAACTATTATGACGTGCATACATTCCTTGATTTCGTGAGTTCTTTTTCTTGGACGGATATTAAATATAATCACATTTATTAAACAAGTTGGGCTCATAAGAAACTTGGATGTTCTGCTCAATTGCATTCATGTCTGTCCTGCAGGTTGTTCTTGAAAATGCTCCTGCCAAGAATGAGTCACCCCGTGGCCAGGTCTGGCCCTAACAAGAACTCATCAGTTTTCCCCTGGTGCCTGATGTTCACTCCCCCATCCGGAGTCTTTTCTGGGTGACTATATCACACTTTGAAAATGGGCCAGTCTGCTTGTCTGCTACTTCGCCATTCATTAAAAGAAAGTCTGCATATTTTGTGGCACGGCACATTGTCACCTGGCAGTATGTGCTTTTCCCTGCAAAGTGTCCACCTGCCAAAGACCACGGCACTGCCTCATACGTTTCGGAAAAATTAAAGCAGTTTACTGGATTCGTTTTCACTCGTAGATCAAAAGACTATTTGCCCACATGGGGATGCATGAGTCCAGCTGCCAAAAAGCAGCAACCAAATTCAAATGGACCACTTGGTGGAAAGGTGACTGTGTTGAACTCGAGCTGTCCGGCAAAGTGGGCTTAATGTCACTCGCTGATAATCTGTGTGATAATTATCCAGCACAGCACTCAACAGGAAACATTCTTCCAGGGAACAAGAGCTCATTGAATAGATAGCAACCCATATGTGGAATGTTACACAGCAATTTCCACTAATGCTACGAGAAGTACATAACTCAGAAGGAAAACAAGGGGAAAACAATACCATCTGTACAAGTGCACTTGTCATTTGAACATGGAACCAACACAGGCATGGAAGTTCAATGTCTGTAGATGCTACTAATAAAGGTAATGTGTTTCTGTTCGAGGAGCAGATGTTGGCTCAATCCCAAATGACCTCATGTTCATGCATAATGCTTGTGTCAGAAAGAAAGAGTCTATTGACTAAAGAATGTTGTTTCATGCTTTACACGCAAGCATAATAATGCATGGTCAATGTAAATACCAATATTCCATTACAGAAACATGACAGCCATAAAGAAGTCTAATTTACGCTGCCATAAAGTCCAGTCTGACCTCCCCCAATCCTTCGCTGTTCCGTTTAATCAGAGCCTTTTTGACAAAACCAACATTCAACTTTGCCTAAAGGAAGGGGACCAGACTGAGCTTAAGTAGCGAGCGAATGAATGAAGACAAACACTTTTCTCGTCCAGAATACACTTGCGCCTCAACTCAGCTGGTCCAATTTGTCACAAATCAAACATGGAAAGAATGGTCACATGCAGTCTATAACATTTGGTCAATGCCCTCCCTGTGTTTTTGTTTCTGATTCATGATTTACTGCAATCATACAAGCTTGTTATTTCACGCAATGTTTGTGTTCGGAATGTCGTGCGGCACAAGTTGTGATTGGCTAAAAATGCGGTAACCTGCTGCAGTGGGACTTTGTGAGTAAAATGAGTTGAATTGTTTGATTAAATGTCATAAATTCTGTGAAAGTATATAACACTTCTACAAAGTTAACAACCAAGTCTGCGAACACTTTTTATGTACTCACTCTGCCACCTTATTTGCAATTATGTCATGCTCGCTATGTTTAAATAAGGCGTCATTTATGAATGTCTCACTTATAGAAAAAAAATATCTAAATGAAACAAATTACTGCTGGAAAAATCGGATTAAAACAGAAACTTAATGCAGAATGTATGTGTATTTATGCTAAATTCAGTGACTCGTGAATTGTGTTAAGGTAACAATATGTACTTATTTTACCTCAAAATGACATTCACTATCATTTTCATGTTACAGTGGGTTGTAATTAATAATTTCCACAGTATTGACAAATTGACACTGAATCTCCTCAAGGTTCTGTGCTCTAATTGGATTAATTCTGGCTCCATCCATCTCATCTTCCCAGTGAAGGTGGATACAACACCAGCTGTAAAAAAAAAAATATATATATATACCAAAAAACAATGCATGCATTACCATATTTCATTTTTGGAATTATGGCTAAAATAATTAACTGTCAGAGACTGTTGTCTAAATGTTGTGCCTTTAGTGGCTTCCCTAATCTTTTCTTTGTTCTTGACTATTTATCACTTTGTAGGAATACTTAGACTTGGCTTGAGAGTGACATATTGTTCCCAACTTGTTTATCATAATTCAGTGCCGTATATGGATGGGACCTAAACATGGTGCAATCCATAATCACAGTTTGAAAATGGCAAAAGTGTTTATGCTGAAAAAAATAAACAATTATGTAAAATCATTACAAAAGGATACTGCAGCTTCATATATACATAATAAATCTAGATTATGATTCATAACACAATCATCAAACAGGGTCATTGAAGTGATCTCGAATAGACTTGGAGTCTACTGGAGAAGAACTACGTGAGTTCTCACCTCATAATCAAAGTACAACACACCGTATATTTAGTCTGAACAGTCAAGTTTTGGCTCAAATTTACATAAATCAGCATGAGGAAGTATGAACACTAACAGCGGATGCCACTACTATGACGAATGCTGTATATTTTGGAAAGCCCATCCCATTAGCTTTCGAGCAACATGGAACTCTGTCAGATTTGTGTCAGTTGGAGTAATGACACTTGTCTGCAACATTTGCCAGTAAAAAGTACCTCTACTCCGTCTCGTCGTGTTTAAACCCCAAAATGTTCACAAAAATATGGACAATGACATTCTTGTCAGCACTGAGGTATTTCCTGACTATCGCAAGGATTTTGAGTCTAGGAGTTGTGGTGTTTGGAATGGATGTACCAATGTACTGCTGTGACGCAATGGTGATTTAGTAAGTGCAAATTGCATATTAATATTGGAATGCTCTGTATGAATATAAAAGTGACATTTATAAATTTCACTTTGCAATACTGTACACTAATTTATCGTCTATCAGGGAAATTCAACACTAACGACAGTCACAACTTAACACAATACCGTTGTGGATAACTCTCCATACACTTGTAAAGTTCCCTCGACTAATCATCAGAATCAAAAATCTAATTTGTTGTACTTGTGCATGTAAGAGAACAGAATAACAAAATTCACTTTAAAAAAAAAAAAAAAGGACCAGTAGAGAGACAGAATGGAGAGGCCTGACACGTCGCCAAAACAGTGCTCCGGTTTTTTCATATGAAAACGAAAAACATAAGGAAAGGGGATGGGAGGGGGGAACAAGTCCCAATCTTAAGATCCTATAAGGAAGGGGCACAGTATGGGATTGGAAAAAAAATAACTCTGCTACACGAATAGGAGACATAAACAGCAATCACTCAAAAAGATTTGTGGGAGGGGATATTCGGGCAGGGGCAGGGGCAGATGTAACAGCGCAGACACACTGGGCGGCGACTGCAGACTTTCAAGGTGTGCCACATCTCCACAGCACCTGGACTGTCACTGACAGGAGCAAATAGTTTAAGCGAAAGATTGTTTTGTTATAAATCCATTTGCAAAAGTATAACAGAATGAACTGAATGTTTACAATTTAACACAAAAAAAAACACAAAAAGTCCCATACCTTGGAGTTCAGCAATTTTAATCCAGAGAAGATAGCCCTGATCCCATTTCTGTAAATTTCCATCGCACAATATGAGCGACAACGCCCTCTGGTGCTAAAATATAACGTATGTGACAGCCAACTGGGATGACAACCAACCATGTTTTCCCCTAAATAAATCAAGAATGTCAAATGTGGAGATGAATGTATGCTCGTTTCTCATTTCATAGCCATGTAACTGTCCAAATTATTGACTTGGTTGGTTTGGGTGATACTGGTGGCTTCTGATCGTCACGCAGGTCATCAAATTCTGGCAACACATTGCACACCGTGCTTTCGAAATGATTCACAAGCACAATGTGTTTATACTCCGCTCTGTTGTCAGACAGTCTCTCGAGTCCTTTAAATACCACAATGGACTAAAGTCCCGCTGCCTCAACTTATGATTCTTGTTATCAGACTGACAGTTGCCATTACTGTAGCAAAATGAGGATTACAGCATGAGACAAGCAGGTTGGTGTTTCATTCATCTGGCATCCCTATCTGTGCTTGATGCCAATAGTGTCCTCACTACCTCCACGACGGCTTTTCACATGTGGACTGCCAGTCACGATGTCCCTCTCTGATTGCTGTTTCCTCGTGCCGAAGGTGACTTCATAAGGTCTCTTATTTAGTTACTTTTCCCTAGTAACAAATGTTAAGACGACAAATACAAGCAGGTGAAAATGTGAAGCCATTTCGAGAGGTAATTGTCAGGCTGTGTGTGGGTCGCTGCTCCTCAGTCTTGTGGCTGACGCTCTCAGATAAGTATGCTTTGTATCCAAGCAAGTGTTTGGCAAATAGTTCAATTCCTTCTTGATGGGGGACTTTCTCTCTTGCACAAAATGTGTCCACCCCCCACCTCCACCCCCCCTCCTGTCCTTGCTGGCAAGAGCACTAGTACTGCTGGCAAGAGTGACCAGAATAAAAACAGCAACAACAGACAGGGAGGAGGGAAAAAAAGCAAGTGATCCATTGAAACAGAGATTTTGCCTTCTTTGAATCCCATATCGTTCTCCTTTATTCCTCACCACTGCTCAACTTGTGTTAATTAGGTAGCGCAGAATAAAACCGGCTCATCTGGAGAGGGGTGGTGCATTTGGGAGCGAGATGGCTAACGGAAAGGTTCGGCTGCTCCTCCGTGGACTCTTCCTCGTAGCGGCGATTCAGCCCACTCTGCAAGGAGGTAAGCATGTGTCACAGGTCAATGCAACTCTTGTGGAAGAGCAGGTGCAAAGCTTGTGATGTTTGCCCTTTTTAATATCCTGAGAAATTTTCAATTCTGTTTCTTTCCGTAGAAATTCTTAAATTATTCATAATTGTCGCTTTTTGATTCTAATTAAAATACAAATTAATATGATCATATTCAGCATTTATGAACATTGTATATTATTATTTTTGTCTTACATATGTTCTGTTTACTTTGAATCCCTGGCGAGTTGTGAAATCAAACTTCAGTTGATAAACACATTCTTGTTCATACTTTCTTTTTTGGCAGTGTATCTATATACACGTTGCTAAAGTTGAAGATGGAGGTCAGTGGTTTCCTGGCCTTCTCTTTGCTTCAATAGGTATGCAAAACACATTAAAATCTAACCATTGACAGATTGTTACAGTTGACATTTCGGCACCTACAAACAGTCCATAATTCATTCATCCTTATTTTATTTTCTGCAGTTTGGAGTAAAATGTAATGGGTATGTCTATCAAATATTTTGCGGTTCTAATAGTATGCTCTGATAACAAGTGTGCTGAATCATTTCCAAGCAAAGAACTTTGACAATGATCCAAAACTCTTGTCTCACCACTCCAATAAAGAAATTATCTCTGCATGCTTGCAAAGTGCGTCACACTGTATACTTCAAGCATGCTCGGCGGATTACTGCAAGATCCAGCCAAAGATGTATAGTCCTGACTTAGAAGACTTTATATATTGTATAAAACTTTTTAAGGTAGCAGCTAATGATTATTTCAATAATTATTTTATCATTTGATTAATTGTCGATTAATCAACGAAAAAAAAAACAAGTTTAAATTTACATCCTATCATTTGACATTGGGACGTTATTTCAAATTGACAGTTGACAACTTCATAAAATGCACATATTAATTAATTAATTATGCACATATTAATTCATTGTAACACCTCTACACTTTTTGTCTCACACACCGCTAAAGTAAGTCATAATCCAATCCCTTGTGAATTCTTTGCGTCACTTTCTCATTTGAAATGACACGTTCATGGTCTTTTGATTCTATACCTGCTGTAACTACAGCACAGTATAATGTACATCTGCATGATCAAAAGCGTTGGATCAGAGAGGGCATTTTTTTAGGCTTAACTGGAATTTTGAATAATTGAAAAGTCCATGCTGCCTGCTCCAAAGTCAAATGGCTACCACATCATCAGTAACTCAAAACCAATCATCATTATCCTTTTAGAGCTGAATCGCTCTTGTATTGGATCTTATTTGATTGTATGGAGGATTATGTTCAAACAAATTCACAAACATAAATACTACTTGTGGCTGCTATTTCTCTTGGTGCTCTCTGTATCGCTAGTCCCAGCTGACTCATTGACTGTTTTATCACCGATTTGATGCTAAACAGAAGCAACAGCTGCTCCACATGCTGTTACATACTATGCAATACTTTCTTCAGTAGTTGCCAATATTCTTGTTTGAATCCACATTTTTGGTACGTATAAACTAAACATCATCAATGGTATCAAACATACACATTTGCACGCAATGCTTGTAGCCCAGCCCATGTATGTTGTTGTAACACATGACAATATATCCTTGATGGACTCTCGGCCAGGTGGACACAAGGAGAATATGTGTGTCCTCATTGACAGGTTGAATGTGCCAAGGTCTACCAAGAATCCCCAGCGCCAAGTAAAAACATGCCATTTGAAAGAGTTCATTTCAAGAGCCGTTTGACTTACAGCTTATCTGTTTCAGACAGAGAAAGACATTGTGTGTGAGTGTGTGTGTGTGTGTGTGTGTGTGTGTGCGTGTGTGTGTGTGTGTGTGTGTGTGTGTGTGTGCGTGTGTCCGTGTGTGCGTGTGTGCGTGTGTGTGTGTGTGTGTGTGTGTGTGTGCGCGCATGCCTTTCCTCCCACTCTCACTCAGTCTGTGAGTTTACTTTTCATCCCATTTTACGCCACTTTGATTTGCTTGAGCTTTCTGTCTGTCAGCCCACCAATGAAAAACAGTCACATCACATCTAAACTAGGTACACGATTGTCCAAACCAAAATGCATTGCATGCATGTGCGCAAATGTCATATTTCAGCGTCGGTTGTTAGCTGGATGTTTTTTTCCCACTCATCTCAGTGGAGGTATGAAACGTGTGCCAATAGAGGAACTATTAAATTTAGAGGTCATCAATCATCAAGCATTTTTCACGCAGAATTCTGGTGGTCCCTCCCTTTCCCAGCAGGATTGTAAGGATTATGTGGAAACACAGCTTCCTTGACAGAGGTTCAGGCTCTCTGAATGCTTGCCCTCATCCTTTTTCTCGGAGGGTCCACATGACATTTCAGATGTAGAGGGATTAAATTGTTAGACTAAAAGAACAAGATGAATCCATATAAAGTATCTTGTTCCTGCAAGATGGCTGCTTTGATTTTTACATGGGTTTCACATCACACTATGGAGCAGGTCAAAGAGCTGTAATTATCAGTATTGGCCGAACGTATTCAAAGTCCTTGTTAAATCCACCCGTTATGCTCTCAAACCAACTCCATCTGTGTGCACACTAAAACTAATGGGGGCGGGGATCACTGAGCCTAGTCCTAGGGTCAAGTATCTATGAATAACATGAACATTATTAGCACTCCATTGGACTTGTTTTATGTGTTCCGAGTCCTTGCACTTGCTTGAATTATTATTGAGCAAAAAGCACATCTGAATGTTTTCCATCGACAAGTGTAAATGATTTATGATCCCCCGGGAAACAACTGAGAAAGGATTTGTTAATAAATATGTCCACTGCCTTGTTAGAAAACCATATGGTGGGACTGAATACAATATTTATTTGGATCACAAATACAAAGTATCAGGTAGATTTGGCAAGACAATTGAAAACAAACAGACCAATTAACTTTTTAATTCTTCCAGTCCTGTCTTAAACAGAAAGTTGAAATATTTAAACAGATTCCATAAAACTGAGTTGTCTTACTGATGAGTGAGCAAAATGCATTGTGTTACACACATTTCTCGTGTTCACGTTTAGTGGGGACAAACTATAGTTCCTGGACTGTTTAATGATGGACACAAAGTCTGCTTGCCACAATTCAGTTTACATAAAGGACAATGGGAGTTTCACAATCCTAATTGCAATTGGGCCAGTTCCACACTACTGGAAGTTGCTTTGGCTCATTTGAACCAATCACTGCAGATTGTACAGCGTATCCTTGAAAAATGTGAGTGATTCCAACATTAGCTCAGGGCTTTTGGTTAATTCCCAAATCTTGATTCCCAAGGTCAGCAGTGCTTCAGGCTTTATTGATAGAGACTTGTGAATCCAGGTCTCAATCCAATTTCGGCTTGCGTGAGAGGCGGCCACAATTTATTGGATCCAAGTGATGCACTGGGATCACATTGCAAATCAGGTCCACTCTGCAATCAGAGAAACCATTATCAGAGATCACAAAACTGGTTTCTCTCTTCTGCCTTCAAGTGCTGCATTTACAAAGGCATTTCAGTTTGATGACGTGTAGCGGCTCTGTGACTTCACTTCTGTGGCCAGGAGCCTGCTTAAAAGCCTTGAATGGCTTGGCTTGGCTTGGCTCTTGTGAAAGAACTGCTATGAACATTTATTTCTGCTTGGCACTAGTTCTATACTGGGTAAGTCCTGGTGGATTTAACAATTTTATCCAGAGTATTCAGTTTTACATTAAAGCTAATGTCCTCTGGCTGAAATGTCTACGGTAGTAGCCAGAGGCCATTAAAGTTATGGCAAATAGATTTTCTTACCGCCATGACTACTGTGAAAGGTGTTGCAGGGTTCAGGCCGGTGCTTTGGACTGAGCTGTTTTCATAGTGCATTATCGCTTATTATATGTAGTTATTGGGCTTTGCTTATATTTTTTTACACTGCTTGTGCACTCGGCGTAAAAACTGGCCCATCTTCATTTCAGTGCCGGGACTTATCTAGTTTAGTGTGTTTGGGAATTTGGCAGACTGTGATACACCATGCTGCGTGTTTTTCTTTTACACGTTCGCAGCACACAGTTTGGTGACAGAATTTAGAAGAGAATTTAGACCAGTACGTCCACTGTAGCTAATAAATTGGAATTAAATATAAAAACCTACTGTGTGAACGCAAGATCAAAAGTGTCCCCCTTCAGGTTCAATTAGGACCGCGTGAACCAACACAAATCACCTGAACACCACCATGACGTCCACTTTTCCAGCGCGTGGCTTATACAGATCCTCTGTCAGAATGTAGGCTCAGGTTAAAGTGTTACGATAAGATGAGTGCGTACATTTTTGGAAGATTACATGTTCCTCACACCGTCACTCTTCCTCACCCAAGAGGCAGTAGAAGGGGTGACAAGATAGCAGCACAGGACAGCTGTCACATGCTTTTTAATGTAAGACTGCCAGGATCCTCACAGTTGATACAACTGCTGTTGCTCAGCTTTCAGATATTTGAGTTAAATTATTCCCTCATGAGACTGGATTTTTGAATCAGAATGAATAGCGTCCAAAATCTTTTTGTGATTAAAACATTTTATCTTGAATCTGTAAACTGGCTGCATACATCAAGTGACAGGTGTTAGTTTTCCTAATAATGTGGACCCGGGGGTTTACTGTTTATGCACCGATTTGGCCAAAACAATTAGAAAGAATGCTGTCATTAACTTTTGTGAGTTCGCCCGTGTGAGCAATGTGCATGTGTTTTCTCTACTATTTTTTTAAGCAATACGCAAACAGTTCCATCAGCTCTTTGAGCTATTTAATACATGAGCAGTTATTGCACAACCGCAGCACAGTGTGGTGGAAGTAGCCCATTACACTCACTAGTTTGTTTTTTAAATGAAGCAAAAATTGCACTCTTAAAGGTCACAGAGAGCAATTGTGAAAACTGTCATTAACATGGGAGGAACTACGGAAAAAATGTGTCATTGCTATGACTTCATTCCAACACAAAGCAAGTTGTGACTTACAATTTCCTAACCCCTTTGCTAGTCATTCATTATGTGGACCCTAAATACTGCAGTACACACCTCAGGTACCTGCAAAGTCGAGTAAAACATTCTTTACTCGGTTATTTTTAAGTCATCTGTGATCGAAACCAGTTGACCGCGACCTTATTCAGGATAAACGTCAGAGAAAATAGAATAATCAAATAATCATTGCAATCTCGAGGTTGTGTTATTGTAGGCAATTTTTCAATCTTGAAGGAACAATTTAGATTAGTTTACAGCGGTCCAGTTGTTTAGAAAAGAATTCATCAAACAACCCTGGAACAAGTACTTAGCCTTATAAGATGATCACCAAGATTTTTAAGGGCAGCATGACCCAAAAGCACATGAGTAACACATGGCCCTTACAACCCTACAATAACTTCCAGATAAGATCACTTGTGGGAATTTTGTCTTAAGTAGTTAAATTGTTTTTCCTCAACATTATTCGTTTAAGCAGCACTAACGTTCCAAGACATCTCTTGAATAATTCTTGAGCAATGCAACGATGAAAGAGCGTTGTAATCTGATTGCTCATATACATTCTTACGCAGATTAGGTTCAATGGCGGTAGACGATGGACTCGGTGCCCTCTGATATTGGCACAGTAGCTCATAACTGGAGGAAAACTGGGGCATTCCCTCTTTCCTCACGAGCAAAGCCCAGACAGGAAATCCTTCTGATTGTGTGACGACGGAACAACCTCTCCACCCCGGTAGGGTGGTACCTGCACCTGACACATCTGTCATGGTGGCAGTGGAACACATACACACGCACTAGCTGCACGTACACCACCAAAACTTTAGAAACATCTGAAAAATGTAGACCAGGAATGAGCAACCTTAATGGGGCCAAAATTTGTCGTCAGTGCAACCGCGTGTCTATGCATGCGTGTGTGTGTGTGTGTGTGTGGGGGGGGGGGGGGGGGGGGGGGGGGGGAATATAGGACCATGCACTTCCTTAGCAGACGTATGACACAAATTCTAAATATGACAAAATGTTCTTTTTGTATTTTACCCAGATTTTTTTACCCCAATTATTTTCCCATGGAAAACATACATATATGACTTAAGTTGAATGTTCATCAGCATTTTTGGGCGTCCACTCAGTATTGCCCATTCCTGATCTAGCTACAAGAGCTGCATAAAAAATCCTTCCTTTAGAATAATGATGTTCAGATGTTCATCAAACTTTATTGTTATCATTTTCATTTTTAGTATAGAGCATCACTGCTCACCATGTTGAGACTTTTTTTAAATATTTTCATTGCATCAAATTATTATCATTATGCATTATTGTCCTTGCAGAAGCAGAATGTGGTACGGCTCTTGTAAACTGCTTAAATTGCATATAGGTGTACTTAACCTGTGGCCTATAAGTATATGTGATTGTTGAAATAAGGTAATTTTGTCAAATTGTTCATATAAATTGCACTATAAAATTCAAGTAATTTGTACTGTAGACATATACATTTCTCACTAAAACTATGAGAAAGTGTATCCAAACTTTTGACCACCTTTTTATGTGTACTCATTGTGGTGCCTAGACAGAAGAATAACGTCATCAGCTGTAACAAACATAATCTTTATTGTAAATTTCAGTTTGTGTTCTAGTTCCTTCACACCACAAACTTCTCAGTCTCCTTTTATATATTAGCCACTTCAATAATTGTCTTAAGTGCTCACATTTTTCTCCTAACCGCAGCTGTAAGAATAAAAAGAATATTGATGTTATTATGGCAGAAACATTAACTACTTCAAAACTTATTGTGGAAAGCCCTCTGCAGTACCTTGGATCATGTTTACATTTTTGGACTTTTCTTCTGGCACTTTTCGGTGGCTTATGTCATACATTTTCAGACACTAATGCCTTGTAATGTTCTTGCACGCCCCCGGTCATGCACACGAAGCACAAAGCACGGCGTTCACACAGTATGCGTTAATAAACACACAAGTGCCTTTGACATGTGCTTTTAATTAATTGGCCTCCTAGCGCATGTTAAGGACCATTAAACAAAATCACTGTTCCGCGCAGCACAACTCTCTGCGTTGTGTTGTGTTTGTGGTGATACAAACCAGCTTTCTTCCTCACAACATTGAACATTGTAACATAGGCCTGAGCTCACCAGTCCCTTTGGATTTTGTCCTTAGCAGTCCCATAACAAAAAGCAAACTTTTTTTTCCATTCTCCTATTCTGTTAGTCGTGTTGTTTTCCCCTGACCCTCGAAGGAATCAGATGAGAAAGGAGGCCAGGGGTGCTGCAGGTGGGGGCTGACGGGGTCGGCTGTAGAACTCTCTGAAATTGACTCTTCCAAATGCAATACCTCATCTAAATGAAAACTAACATTATCTCCTGAATGTTGTCTCATTTCGATACAAACCTTTTTATCTTGATCCTGACAAGAGCTGTTCATTTTTAATGTAAGCCCCTCACAGTGCATGACCTGAGATAAACTTCATTTTAATGTCTGAGTCAAAAATGATAAATGCATTTGGGGTTATGTGTGTATAATGAATGGGGTCATTGAATGGTCAGATGTACGGTTTCCAGTTTTGTAATGAAATGTTTCAATCGTTGCTATCAAACACACGGAGGTGACCGAGATTGACCTTTGCTATCCTTCTGTGTGTTGCAGGCGTGTATGTACCACCTGGTGCGGGCATAGGCACTGGACCAGGAACTGGATTCTTTCCAGGTAACAAAAGCTTCCAAGTCTACTTTAGAATCATAAACTACACCAGCCATAACTCATGGCAGCTAAACCATGCTGCTGCTGCAGGTCAGACATTTTACCACGCTGACGCATACATATTAAAAAAAAAAAAGAATTTAATAAAGCATGAAAGTGAACTACAACTCAATTAAATGTAATATAGACGTATAGTTTCATGGAAATGGTTTGGCAATGTGAGATATCGTCCTGCAAAGCCACAAAAACTCATTTTTTCCCTCTCATGATATACTGTTACACTCTGCCAGTGCACTTTCTTGGATTGATAACTGCACTGGCCGCACATTGTGACATCTGTTTGTACTTGACATTCTTGACATATACCCAATAGTAAAAATATACGGATGATCAAGTCCTGAAAGTCTGTCCCGACAAACAGAAATTAACCATAAACCGTATTTGTTCGTTACATTTTACATGCAGACGAGGCGTAACTCATATATATAATATTTGATTTAAAAGGGTCTACGGGAGGAGTGCCCGCCGGCTATAAACCAGCTAAAGCAGCAGGTGAGTGGAATAAAACATTTATGCTTTTTCTCCTCCAGAAGTTTGATTTCATGTTTGGTTTCATATTTGGACCCAATTCTGAAGGAAGATCATATATTTTTATGGTTACTTTTTTTTAATGTATCATATGAGAAGCAGCACCTTGAGATAAACGTTGAAGTGAATAATATTATTGGCTGCACAGTGCCATCGTGGTTCATACTGTCACCTCAAAAATCGAATATGTCGGTAGTGTGGTTTTAATCCCTGAGCGGTTTGATGCCACAGGATAACATCATACATGATAAGAATAAGAGATGCTTATTCTTTCTCAGGGGGTCTGGGATGTTCTCTGAAGAGCAGTGCCCTCCATCTAGCTAATGCAATTGCCTCAGATGAATGTCTTACTAATTTCACACATTTGCGGTATAGAGCAAGTTATGTGGCTCAGGTGCAGCACAATCTGAGAAGTTAATTGCTGAAGCTTGTTTTTGAACCCACAATGTTAAATAGAACAGATGTGATGAGAAAAAAAAAAACACATCCACACAGAAACAAAGCTGGATTCCTGTTTGGAAGTTCAGTTTCCGATCAAAACAGGTTCATTGAGGTCAAGTCTGGAGAAACAAATTGGGATCCTGTGTAATGTACAAGGAGAGAATAATTATTTTTGAAAGGATATTGTGAAAGAACTGAATAGCGCAACCACAAATGTTAATAAGCCTGATTAATCAGGCCGCACGCACAGTTTTCTCCAATGTACAAAATAAGAACAATGACATGATGTT
This sequence comes from Syngnathus scovelli, assembly GCF_024217435.2. Lineage (NCBI taxonomy): Eukaryota > Metazoa > Chordata > Actinopteri > Syngnathiformes > Syngnathidae > Syngnathus > Syngnathus scovelli. The sequence goes on from NC_090853.1 coordinate 11,225,831, forward strand.
AGAAATACTGACTACAGAGCGCTCGGTGTCTGTTCGACCTTGTCATTTAGGTGGTTATGGAGGTGGCGGGCAAGGCGGCGTCCCGGGAGGTCTGGTGCCAGGAGGTGTTGGCCAGACTGGATTTGGTATTGGAGGACTTGGAGCAGGTAGGGAAAAAAACATTAATTAATCAGCAACAATCTGTTGCCAGTGCTCATGAAAAGTTAGTGCTAATATGATTAATCTTAACCTACTCTAATACTTAGTGCTTCACTTTGTGGAGTTGTAAGGTAAATGGGCTAAATTATTAACTGCATTTTTTTTAAACACATTGTAGGACAAGGTGGAAAAGGACCTAAACCAGGTAAGCTTAAATTAATGGAACAAAGATGCACAGAACACAATATTAGGTACACTGATGCAATTTGAGATTCAATATGCTCGTACGATGTTAAGAATTCTTAACATCTTTCATATTTGAGAAAATCTTAGTTTTTTCTCCTTTCTTATATTTTGTCTCCCTTATTGCATTCCATGAGGGCGTCACATTACTAAAAGATAAGACAAAAGATAGCAGTAAACATAAGTAACTGCTTATAAATAAGCATAAAATAAATGTCATTCCAAGAGTGAGCATTATTATCATAAAATCATAAAATCGTGATACAGGTCTTGTGTTTGGCTCTCATTAGTTCGTTTCATGAGAACCTTGGTGTGAAATTTTAATATTTGGGCAAGTGACTGACGACCAGCATGTGATGTTCTTCACTGTCCATATGACTGAGTCTAAAAGTTTTATGTATTGTACTTTGGTTGAGTGAGAGTTTTCTCGACCATTTACAGTGCATTTATTGTCACCCAGTGTTGCAGCTTTAGTTTGAACGTTCTAGGAATTTTGATTGGGTGAGGCTTTACATAAATTGTCGTGCTGTTGCATTAGTGAGTGATGATTAGCAGAGCATAAGCGAGCATCCACGCCTGTTGAACAATGGTGCCAGAGGACTGACGATGTTTTTTTACCGTCGGTCCCTGACAATATCTGGAAACTTCAGAGTTGAAATTTGCCACAGCCCTTTTCTCCAGTAATGAACAATAAATATTTTTGTATTTTTGTCTACACTTCACCGGTAGCTTTAGCAACTTTTGGCCGTCGTTTGATTTCCGCAAGCACTTACTGATACAATCTGAGCATACCTCTATGTGTTCGGACAGATAAGGAAGCGAGCAATGTCGTACAGGCCTGATAACAGAATGGCCCCTCTGGAGTGCCACACCTCAGTCCTCAACAGAGATTGGCATAGCCGCCACTTTTTGGAAATGACCTCATTTCCAGTGCTGTATTACATGGAAGTTGATTTTGGCAGGGATTATATGGAAGGTATTGGCCAAGACTTTTCATACATTTAGGTCATGCTACCGTTAGTACGATGACAACTAAAATGCATAACATTTAACAAATATTCAGTCAAATTGTGCTGATGTCATCCCCTCAAATGCTCAGCTTTTATAGCTGATTTTCAGTAGAACATCCAGTGAACTGTCTGTTCTGTTGCGTTGTTCAATTTTCAACATGTTTTTCCAGTGAGATCACTAACTGAAATAGTCTTTGCCAACTAACATGATTATTTTTTTTTTTTTTACATGGAACAGTAAAACTAATGTAATCATTGTTTAATAAAACAGCTGTGACCAGTGGGGAGTGCACCCCACCTCTCGTCCACAGTCAACTAGCACTTGACACTTTGTCACAATTGCATGCTCAACGTGCATCTAGGTACACTTTGATTTCATTGTCACACAAAAAAAACTTTTTATTGAAAACACTGCATCATAGGTTGCTTGCTGCTATGCCTTGAAGTCACAAAACAGTAAAAAGAAGTCACAGGGTTCAAAATGTAGATTTGTTGTCAGATAGAGAACATTGCTGGCCCCAGACGATTTACATTGTTCATTTGTTGTCAGATAGAGAACATTGCTGGCCCTGGATAATTTACATTGTTCTTCAAATAAAATGGGCACTTTCCAGGTCTGATTTTGGTTTTTATTATCTTGTTTTTGTTGTAAGCCTTTGTTTTGAAACTTGAGCTATATTGTGTTGCTTTTCAGTTTGCAGCTGTTTAATGCGTAGTAAATAAAAGACAGGTATTGCGTCATTTTGGGTTGCATGAAGGAATAGTAGTTTGCATGTCTGTCTCAAAGTTCTGAAGTTAGGAGGTAGAATCTCAGCTACAGCCTTCCTGGGTGGAGTTTGCATGTTCTACCTGTGCTTACTTGCGTTTGGTTTGTTTGATTTTTCTCTATTCATTCCAAAAATGCATGATTATCTTTATTGAAAACCAAATTGTCCATAGGTCTGAAAGATGGTTTGGCTATATGTCCCTTATATGTGATGGACTGGCACTAGAGTTACCTGGGATAGGCTCCAGCTCACCTCTGACCCAAATGAGGATAACTGGATGGATCATGTTTTGATAACTTGACCACTGAAATTGTCTTTTTAGCTTAGTACTAACTGTTCTCACGGTTTAGCATGCAACAACACTTGCAATTCATACGGGGTTTGCTTCTTTTGGTTCTTTTATGAATGGCAGGCTTTGCAGAAACATTTACAATCAGTGATGAAACGCTGACATACTGTACCTGTGCACATTGAGAAATCCGCCAATACTTTTTTTTATTTTTATCATATTCAACAACAGTGACGCTGCATTCCACTGGCAAGCTCCATGTTTGACCTGGACTATTATGCAGGGCAACAGCTGGTGAAGTGAGCCAGCGTGACTATGGAGAATTTTAACATAGCTGCATGCAAAACCTTGTAAATGTCACACAGCTTTGACCCAGGAGAAAATCTTCTTTTGATGAGCAGCAACTATACACCATCATCTATCCTGTGTACTTTCAAAGGTGGATTCAATCGATGTTGCCCAGAATTTGTCAGTTGCAGCACTCTTGTCTGTTTCAAGCAGTAAGACGAGGTAATAGGATTACGTTTTTTGCACACCAAAAAAAAAGAAGAAACTGTAAAGACAGGAAATTGTGTGACATAATCAGACTGACCATTAGTGGAAGACTCCAGTGTTAGCAGGCATTTGCACTGTCACCTCTAATCATGAGTTAAGTTGGATTATTTTCAGTGGTTACAGTCGTCTTTGATCCAAATTGTCAGGAACCCCTGATTGAGCCCTTTCAGTAGGATTACTAGTGTTCCAGTGTTCTTTCATTCATGTAACAAGCATGTTGCTCAAGAGCACCCCTGCAATGCCTCAATGGCACATTTCCAATTTGTATATTTTAGTTCTGTATCGTGGTATTTGTCAGTTTTTGAACCTCTGATCTCCAAGTCAATATTTAGATTCTAACACTGTGAGCCCATTTACACTTACATTTCCCATTTTTTGTTGTCGCTGATATCTTTAGCCTGTGGCAGTTCATGACAGGTAGAAAGGCAGCCTTTTACTATGACTTTCGTTGTGTAAATGCTGGCTAGAGCAACGCAATGTCACAAAACATCAGGTCAAAAATGGCATGAGTTGTTACATCTGGAATCTGTTTCATTTCAGACTTCCCTGCTGAGTTTATACTGTAGATGGCTCAAATCAAATATAGTATTCAACACAGTTTGAACGGTACTACTGTGCTCAAATCGTTGTGAGCGTCATCCTGTGAATTTTGTTCCAGAGCACCTGTTTGAATTACTGAACCCACTGGCTCATATCAAGATAAATTCTTGAAGAAGTATGATACATTTTTGCCATTTTAGCTATGGGCTGAGCACAGGAACAGCAGGGGAAAAGGAGAGGGAGCCTAAAAGCAAGGATAATGAGAACTGGCAAGGACAGGAAAACTGCATACGTGAACCGTTTGATGCAGCTTTACTTCTGCAGATGTCAACCACAATAATTAGCATAATATTAAACTATCGCTTTTCTGGCAGTGTCACTCAAAATTGATATTTACTCCTTTTGCCAAACCTCAACTCTTGCTTTGGAGCATTCACAGGTACAGCAAACCAAATGAAATGATCAGATCACATTCCACAACACTTGCACACAATCCCCTTGCAAAAAGACAGCCGGCTAGAGATGAGCTGCGGAATGTTGCGCCAAAAAATGGTCTTGGCCAGGATGCAAGTCCCCTTGAATGTTTTTCATTAGTGCATCTCAGACCTGTGCACATGTGAATGCATCTGACTGGCATCTTACGTTGCCCAAATTTCTTCTTGATCCTCACAGGGCTCATAATTTGTCAGCACATCTGCTCATAGAGACACATCCATAGTGAATTATGTTGAGGACATAAAACAGAATTCTAGGATTTGACTTAAGCAGTGCTGAGCCACTAATCGGAATGTCAAGCACAGACGCTCGTGCAGTATTTTGTACCTTATATTACGATAACATCAATCCACCTTGAACTACGTTTATTGGATTTTTTTATAGAGTTCAAAGGACAATATAGTACAAGGAAATTAGTACATTTACTGTAATTCTTTGTAATTTTCCCATTTGCCGGGTTCCAAAAACAGCACACAGTCAGCATAGCTTCTTTGTCCTCATTGCAAAAGATGTTTCCTAAAAGGTTTTCTTGAGTGATGTCATCAGATTTTTTCACATCTCCATAATCTTTGCCAATATTGCCAAGAAGTATTGAAATTGCAAAAGAATAAACATTAAGTTGTGGCTTTTATTAGTTTTTGTTTGTGACTAATCAGTTTTGCATGCTACACATCTTAGCCTGATCTACCCTGTGTGAGTTGATGAGCTATTCCTTGGCAAAGTCAAGTGAATCTTCCAGCTTTTGTTTTCCAGTAAGTCTGGAGTATGAACCTCTGTCCTTGTCCATCTGGCAATATTGTCCCTGGGTTGTTTAGACACAGATGGAGTTTTGTTTTGCTTTTCCTCTCCTTTCTGCTTTTTTAAATTGTAAATCAAAACCCACAACTGGCTCAACTCCCCAGTCAAAACTATTGGACCTTTTGATTTTTAAATGAGTGTTAGGAACTACAAAGGCAAAATGCAAATGAAGGCAAATATTTAGATGACAAAAATGTACACAAAGCCATCGGACTCTGGCCAAGGTTTACAGTTTAGTGGACCATTCCATTGTCTACAGCAACCGTAGTTGCACATTGCACATGGGCTCTAATGTTAGTTTGGCAGCTAAAATATGAATCCTATTAGTACTGTAATTTTTAACTTGTTCCAAAGTAATTTTTCAAACTGAGCATTTAAAATACATGTTTGAGGCTTTGGGCTATTATATTCTTCTTCTGCATAGTAACTGAGCTAAATGAGGCAGAGTATAGGTGAATGTTGTCTAATGCACATGCACCCAAAAAAAAAAAAAAAAAAAAAAAAAAAAGGTTCAAATAGCTATTTTTGTGCACTTCAGATTTGTTTGTACTCGGTGCCCCTCAATTCTCTGCAATTGAGTAGTGACCAGTACAAGTCGTCTGTCTTTCACCCCAAGTCTGTTGGGATTGGCTCCAAGCTCCTGAATAGATGGGTAGATTGAGTCTCTCTGCTGGCACAACAGACAAAACTCACAATGGAATCTCACATGTTTCCATCGATTCCTCAGCTTTTAAAAAGGTTAACAGGTTTAGGATCTTTTAACCTTCCGCAGCCTATCAAGGTGTCATATTCTTTCATCATCCATGATATAATTTATCTTTTAAATTCTTTCACTTAGTATTCTCTTCCCAATGATTTCAGCAGTGACATGCAACAGATGGCTGGTTGCACCGTGTTCGCAACTTTTCCTACGACGCAAGAACTTGGAAAATACTTTGGAGCCTGTGCATCCAGCATCACTGTTTCAATGTCCATGTTAGCAGCCGACCTGTCCAACACTGGTCTCTTTCTTCAACCCTGACTTGTCGGAAAAGTATTCAGTGCAATGACAGTCAGATGCATATGTAGACCATCTGGGAGAGGAAACACACTTGGCTGTAAAATTATACATACCATGCCTTCAGGCTTCGTATTTTGACAAGAGTTCTAACCCGATTCATAGTTTGTACAATTAATCTTTTCTGGGCTGGCTGCTCCAATCTGTGATGTTTCTCCTCAAATGTTCCATAATCTAATGCTTGCAATGTGTTTCTGCCTTGTCCGAATGCCTTTGTTGAACATGATGCAAGTTTGTATGCCAAGCTCAAATGGTTGATGAGCACTGAATTGTAGACACTCCTCAGACATGTTCAGGGGCTTCGAGTTGGCAGAGCAGCTAGGACATTCCTTCAAAGTGGATAAAGAGTAGCAGATCCTCTCAGTTCTAACAAAAAACAGGAAAGGGCCCAACTCTCTGGTGTGGTTGAAAGCGTACGGTCTGCTGCTGTGGGCTTTGTATGACTTGAAGTGTCAACAATGACATCATTGACTCAATGGATAATGGTGTAATGTGAGGTTTACAAATTAGTACAGTTTTAAATCCAAACAGGAACAACAACTGTCGCCACAGATGGAATGACAACACTGCTGAGTGGAAAATCAAATTCCTGTTCTGTAGACCTGTGTTTCCCAACTTTTATGGCACCCATTTTATATCCAAAAATTCTCACAGCACTCCACAAAGCAAATATGTCACAAAAAGAATTAATATTAAAATAATGACCTCTTCTCAATTTATTCCCAAACTGGCTTACTCAGTGTGTAATTCTTGCCTGATCATTTGAACAGAAAGCTGTTCTGCTTGTATGAAATCAGAATTTAATCTATTGTATGAATAGAAACAGGTCATTTGTGCCGTCTGCCATTGAATAGAAGATTGAATTTTTCTGCCTGTAGGGACAGCCTTGTCCGAATGCCTTTGTAAGTATACGTCACTGGCACAAATATATATTTGTAATTAATAAATACAAATGTTCAGTTCAATTACATAAAATGACCCCTAATGGTAAAAGCCTAAAGCAGAAATAAAAGAATCAAGTGAAATTGGATGATTTCCCACAGCACCCCTGATGATCTCTCACAATGTACGAGTGTGCTATGGCACCCTGCTCTGAAATTACTGCTCTTTATTCAGCAGAAAATATTAGAACTCACCGACACACATTAGAATTGTATTTTCTCATGCCTTGCCAAAAATAATTTTAATTAATCATATGCATTATCCCTGACAGAGTTATTGCTCATTTAAAGTGTGAAAGTGCCGTGTATGTGGCTCAGTCAAAGTGCCTGTTGTGGGAAGTGAGTCTTTCCCAGTGTGTGTGTGTGAGAAATAGCAGCACTTTGCAATGACCTCAAGTGTATTAGTCATATTATCCCGCCCCCCCCCCCGATTTGAATGTTTTGGCATGCAAGGCACCAGAGAGAACAGTTACCTTTGGAAGTTCTGCAGCCAGACAGACTAATAAGCAAGTCAACAAAATAAACTAGTTTGTGGAGGTAATTAAAGCAGAGCAGGAATAATTTTACATGAAGCTGTTTCCAGAGTTGTAACTCACACAACAGCACAGTAGCGCAGCTCGCAACTAGAAACTTGTACACTTACTGTTTGTTGGATAAGCATTGCTAAAATAAAATTCCACACTGGAAGGCCAGACTTCTGTCTTTAACCCTGGATCTGAAAATTGTAAGCTAAATGTTACATATTTCATTACATCCCAGGAGTAATTCGGTTGAGCTGAAGTTTGAGAAACCCAAATCTATCACTCACATCGCCACAAAAAAAATATACTTTGTTACTCACTTATGGCAACAAATAGTAACTTTTGGAAGCTGTCATAGTGTCATGACTCCATGGAAAAAATATATTAAAAAACAATAGGAGGAAATCTGCCCAAGTCGGCAACCTCACACTATTGAGTAAAGAAAGAGACAAAATATGCAGTAGTGTGTGAACATGTAATTAATTCAAGATGTATCCGAACTTGCGTCTCACATTTGGGGGCAGATAAGTGACAGCAAAGGGAACCTGGAAGTGACCAGGACAATTGGAGGTCACAGGAGAAGGGAAGAGAGGGAAGGAGAGGGAAGGCGAGGGAAGCGCTCGTGTCTCACGCAATGTGGAATTACTACAGCACCTCACATCATTCTGCTTTTATCCAGCTCACCCTGCATCACCTCACAAAAATGCTATCCATCCACTGACTTGGAAGCTGTACAGCATGATAATTCCATAATGATAACAATGGGGTTTGATGACATAATGATAGACTTATTTTTTAAAGTGAAAATGTATTTGGGACCATAGCTGATGAATCGAATCCACTTGTCAGTCAAAGAAAAGTGTTGAGTCTTCAGGGAATTCATCAAATCTTTGAAGATGATGTTAGCAAGAAGATTTTCCATCACATTACAGTGACTGCAGCAGTGTACATTGCCAAAGCACGTCTCGGCATTCTGCGCACCTTTTGGTGTTAATGATGTCATGGTTAGCGCAGGCAAGATACGGTATGTGTCATACTTCTCACTTTTGCACTCTTAACATCGGTTTCTAGACGAGATGACAGAATGAAAAGGGCATGAGTTCAAATGGTCCCTAGCTTCTTTCCTGCAGGCTAAGAGAGCAAAAACTAAGAAGCAAAAAAGGAAAATGAAATATCTGAGGTCTGTCCTCCGCTCTGCTACCTTCAGTGGTTTTGAATGAAAACACAAAGCAGAGAGCAAAAAGTGGGGAATGGAAGAGATGGGAAGCAGTGAATGAATCCATCCGCCACTCACTCAACTTTGGCTCCCTCCTGTTGATGTATTTAACACCTTGTGTCTGCTCTTCATGAACTCATAGAACATGTTAGGAGGAAACTTGAAAAATGGAGACAAACAGAGAGAGTGAGTGAAGTAGGGAGAGTGAGGAGACAGTGTTTTGATTAATGGCTTGTGTATCCCTTGGTTCTCAAACGAGATTGTCTGACCTCGCCCCAATGGAGAATGAGCGAGGTGTTTGAGGAGTGAGATTGAAACCAGATATTTCTTTTCACACTGGCTCGTATCCATCACTTGGGCTGAGAACATGACCAATGACTGAGTCTTAGCCACATTTTCTGGCCAGTGTCAGTCTTCTATCTACAACAAAGATTCACATTCTTCTTCTTACATGTGTTCCATTCATATACTTGATTGTAACTTCTTTTAGGGGACAGCAATGGCTTGAATCTTGGCTTTTGCTCATTTTTGACTCTGCTCATTCATCCATGTATCCGTCGAGCTCACCATCCATTCATCAATCAATAATAGTGCATTTATCACAAGTCTTTACAAAATCAAAAAGAATCGCAATCTATTAAACCAAAACTTTTTATTTGTGTGTGTTTTGGAAGGGAATCAAATCCACGATAACACTGAACTATGAAAATGCCTGAGGACACGGTCATTTGCATACCAGTATTATCGTTCTTATCATAACCAAAAGTACTCTGTAGATATTAGGTTAAGAGATTAGATTAAAATTGATTCAAGAACTGGGAGTAATTCGTCACTGCTGGTTTGTTGTTTGTGTCCAAAAAACAAGTTGTCCTTAAAAACTAAGCCATAAAAACAAGATCCATTTTAAAAAAAGTTGTCCAGTGTCAAAAGACCCTAAATGGAGCGAGCCTATGATGCATCACAGCACTTTATTGCTCACCTTTGCATTGCTCTATCCCACTGTTCACTCTCTGGTGTAATATTGACTTTCAGGCCCTTCCATCTTGGAATGGATCTCTGACCTTTTGTTGAGATGTTCTGTCCATTGTCCAAATCCAGCGGAGATGGTCCCATGGGTTTGCTGTTTTGCCTAGAGCGCGTTACGTACAAATTTATCCACAATATTCAGGAGGTACAGAAATCCTTCAACTTGTCAGAAATAATACTGGGAAAACACCAAAGAAAAATCATGATTTGATATCAGGGCTATTGTGCTAACCTTCTGCGGGTGGTTAATTGACAACAAACAAAACTGACGTACGGTATATTTCCAATAATCTGCAAGTTATGAGGGCCTCGTTTGATGTCCTTATACATGTCATAATACGTGTCCAACAAAAATGTGGTTGTTTGGGCTGACAATGTGCTGGAAATATCGCCAAAGTGAGAGCTTGTTCAAAACTCAATGCCTTCTTATCCTAAATATAAAGCATACGATACATGTCAAGCCCTCAAATAGTTATTTTTCAGAACTGTCCCCCTGACTCACAAAATGAATTGCATCCAGGTTAACCTATGTAGCATCCACCTTGTTGCTTGGAGCCATGAGAGAGCAGATTTGTATGTGTTCTGGTCATTCCTCATTCACATGCAGTTTCGAAGAGAATCGATACGGTTTTCATTTTACTTACTGTATTTTGTCACTGTCAAGCAAAGTCAGAAAATTGTCTGAAACCAGTCTTGGCCTGGACTCATAATCAGTCACATCATTTTGGGCTCACTTGTGTGTGTCTGCATCTCATCATGTGATGTCAAACCAGAGGAAAGTCTCCTGTGCAGGTGCGAGATGACCCTGAGTGCTATCGGAGATGACAGTCTAAATCTTACACATGTGACAATAAGTGGGCCATATGATCATTTGTTTTTCATCTTACTCGTGTGGAATAACACCCATGTTTCATTTCTCTGTGGCTTAACACAGATGTAAAGCTACATTTGCACTAGGTTCCGGAAAACAGGGTTGCTCCATTTTAGGCTACCATGGACAATACAGTATTTGCAAACATTGATTGAACAGCAGAATTTAAGTAAAGGTCTAGTTAGTGAGCAGAAAGTTCAGCTGTCTGGGAAACGGTGAATAGCATAAAGTGTCTAGCCGAGGGATACAACTCTGACCTGAACCTCAGGTAGAATGTGGTCACTGTCAAAGTTAATAAATATTTAAATAGTGCTTTCTCCATCTTCTTGACTTGAAGCTAACTTTGAGGTGTGCCTGCATGTACACTTCATGTCTAAGAAGGAGATTACTTAGGAACTCTTAGCTCAGCGCAGAGGATCGTGTTGCATGCCTTGTGTGTTTCTCAAGCCTTTGGCAAGGTTCATCGTGGACTGTTGCTTTCCTCACACATTCCTCGTCATCATCACTAATCAGTCATTACCTTCACTCCAAGCATTACTTGGTGCACTCTAAGGTCTCATCCTGTCCGTCTTGCTGACTTATTCAACTTGCTTCCCTTATTCACTTGGTCTCAAACCTGACTTTTAGACCTTTTTAGGTGTTAGTATGACAATGTGTTTTGTGGCTTGTTCTAAAAATATTTATACTTTCGCATGCATGCTTGTCTCAGCTCAGCTTGTTCAAATACAGTACCTGCATGTTTATGCTATTCTCTCAAATGGATATTTTGCCAGCGATAGAGACAAGTTCATAGTCTTCTCTTCCCATGTGTATTCCTCACAATGAAAAGAGATCAAAGCTGTAATTGGACTGTTTAAGCAACAAGTTAAGTCAAAAGCTAAAGGGTCTCGATCCTAGAAAGTGTTTAGAATACCACATAAGGTCTTCATCTGCTTCAGCGGGTTTGTGTCTGTTGAGCAACAACAATAAATGTTCTCTCATGGATTCAATAATGGGCTCGAGTCAAATGAATCGGATGCTACGTTGATTAATTCATGTTTATGTTAAACATGAACAAAACTTACCTGTGTAGACCTACTATGATGTTTTGAATTAAACTGAAGATTTTAGCTCAGGACTACTTTTGTCGGAGCAATGAACAGCAATGTGTGAGGTGGCCTGGCTGGTTCACTAATATTAGGCCCACAGGGACTACTAAATTCTTCGCGTCTCTCTGCACATCACCCTTAAATCATTGTTTTACAGTTTGTTTCTCTGTTGGTTGTTTTTCAAACTCTGAAATATATCTTGTTAGGTTATGGAAATCTAGGAACCGGAGTTCTCGGAGGTGGCGGCTATGGAGTTGGAGGCCTCGGCGGTGGTGAGTACTGCAATCATTTAGGAAGTTGGCAGTATATTATTTTCCCTAAAACAAACACCAATGTAAAACAGCACATATTTCCTCTTTCCACATAGGTGGTTATGGGGGATATGGAGGAGTCCCTGGTGGAATCTTCCCAGGAGCTGGACAGAAGGCTGGTAAAAGAGGTACAATCATGACTCAGGAATGTAAAAAGTACAGGTGCTGCATATATTCATCTGCCAATTCATTAGGTACATTACTATTTAAAAATTCTGTCTTTGCATTGATAATAATACTCCGTTTTTGTTGACACTGTCAAAACAGTATTATTTAACGGTTCAGAAAGAAACTTTGTCACTTTGCGTCCTTGACCTTACTGCCCTAAGACCGCTGGGATAGGCTCCAGCACACCCGTGACCCTTATGAGGATAAATCAGTTCTGATAATGGATGGGTGGGTGGGATCTCATCAAGTTATTCAACTTTATTTCATTCAAGCAAACACTTTGTTGAGTGTAGAACAAAAATTATGCAATTATAGGCTGTTGCTATGTTACAGGTGCTGGAGGCCATCTGCTACCATTTGGAGGTACGATGTCGGCTCGTACAATGATATACTACTATGCAAACACAGATACAATGATTTTAATGGTCTGCATTCTCATCTATTAATAACAGAAAGCCAAAATAAATGCATTAACAGTAAATCAGCATGAAAAATAACGTTTTGGACAGAAACATACTCCCGCAGTGACCTCACTGTCTGTGATGTTTATGTCTGTATGATTTATTTTAAATTAGGCAGCTTGATGAGGCATGGACTCTTGGGTCCACTCATGACGAGGGCTTTGGCAACCAGCTTACTCCTAAATATTGGTTGGCAGAAAAAAAAACTTCCTTTGAATAAGTCTGGGATTTTTTTTCACGATGCTCAGAATAACATCTCATTCACTTGAAAGAGCAAAGATAAAACAGCATTCTTTTGCCAAAACTTTCCTCAACAAATCTCTGGAGGCCACATACTTACAGGTAGTGCGCAACGTCTATTCAGGCAAAGTATGTGGAATTTAAGATTTAAAAATGAAAACAGGAGTTGAACAAATAAACCTTTGCGTCTTTGCTGGGCCGAACTCCCCTACTTGTGAGGCTGACAGCTCAGTTCTCACATGAGCGGTTAGCCAATGAAATGAGGCATTTGGTGAGCACAGATATGACATTCGTAGCGGCTGCCTCCCGTAATTATAGTAAAAGTCAGCCATGTCACTTTTGATCATGAAGGTCTTTGAGTTGACATTTGACAGAGTAAAGATACAGATCTCCTCACAAATGACTCTCCTGACTACACTACATTTCATTATACCGCAGGAGCCGGAACTGGAACTGGAACTCTTCCTGCTGGAGGCAAGGCACAACTTTGTATAATACTGCCTTGGCTTGTGCTCACATGATTGTTTTCTTACTCACCTCATGTGACATTGTGTCCTTATTTCTAGGCCCCGTGATCCCCCAGACAGGTTTGCCAGGAGGGACTGGTGCTGGATCAGGAAAGAAAGCTTCCAAAGTACCAGGTATTGTGTAATCGAATCATAATCTACTCTTCAGGCTCATGGGCAGACCGGATATTATTTCTATGTATCAATGCAGAAGAAATCGCTGCAAATTGCTCTTGTTTTCTGTGGGAAATGTGTAAAGTGAACCATCCCACGAGGCTGTTTGACCCTTGATTTGTTTGGATTTTCCCAAAAGTAGAAATAATACTGCTGCTGAACCCCACTTTGCCTTGTTTTCATTTCCATTTTGGATTCTTTTGCGCATTATTTTCCATAAAATTATAGTTGTTTAAATGATGAATCGTCTCCATTCTGATGTTCCTTTATAATTTGTTTGCTTACCTCAATTTGACCCTTTCCCTAGAAGCAGGGGTGTCAAACTCATTTTTTTCACGGGCCGCATTTTAGTCATAGCTTCTTTCGAAGGGCCATTATGACTGTCAACCCAAATAAATGTTAGAGCACCTCATATTATATACAGAAAAAGCTACAAAACAAACTGACAAATAAATCATTTTCGAATCAAATGAGTAAAAAATGGTCAAATATTTAAAAAAAAAGATATTATTAAAAGTGAAGACAATTTGCAATTCTAGTAATGACACACGAATTTGATGCACAATTTGTCTTCGCGGGCCACATAAAATGATGTGGCGGGCCGTATCTGGCCCCCGGGCAAACATTTGCTATGTTTATATACACAATAATACTGTACCATTGGTTCTGGCAGGTGTGGATGTACCAGGGCTTTATCAAGGTGGATTCGTACCAGTAAATGGTATGTCGCTTTCATTGATCCAGTACTAGCAGACAAAGGTGTTGCCCTGAAATCTAATGCAACTGTTTTCTGGCTGATGCTTCAGGATTTGGAAACCGCGGAGTTCTTCCAGGAGTTGCCACTGGCAATGGCCTCAATCAAAAATCCCGTAAGAATTTTCTTCCTCTTGACTCTAAATTTCCCATATGGCGTAGTCTGTCTATATTGGCCCTGTGATTGACTTGTGACTAGTCCACTATACCCCCACTTTTTTCCCCAAAGTTAGAAAAGATGCCAACTTACAATAAGAGTATATAATCAGTTATATTGAAAATCGGCTGGGGGGTTTTCTACATTACAGGAAGAATAAATATGTTCTCCAAGGGTTTCATGCGTTTCTGTTTTATCTGACAGTCTACCCAACAGCACTAATGTACTTCTTAAATGACTATCATACATTTTTATGATTTGCACATTAACAAACTTACATAAAGTCTTCTTTCTGGTCTTGTCTTGCATTAATGTGGCCTTTGGGGCTTCTTGGCAAATTTAGAATATCAAAATTATTTTCAGCAACCATGTATCTGACTGGATGATTTGATGTTTCTTCTACAGTTGGAGCAGGGGGACAGGGTGGAGCAGGAGCAGGTTGGTTATTTGTGCATTTCAGATTCATATAAATTGTGTCTGTCTTTCCAACATGTTTAAATGTATTCTCTTTTCAGGCTATGGTGGGCAAATGCAGCCCGGAGTGTTCCATGGATACCCTCTGAAATCACCCAAAACTCAAGGTGTGAATGGAGTGGTGGATTCAATTCATCCATTTATACAGTAAAGTTTTGCCTTGCTCTTGATAGATGAAAACTATTTAGTTTAGTGCTTGTTTAATTGTTATGCCTTGGCATTGCGCCATAATATTCTTGTCTCAGTTGATTCTTGAGGCATACTATTGCAGCCACTAATGGGAATGAGATGATTTGTTGTACACTTGTTTTCCTACCAAATGTTCCAGTGTATCCCGTATTTCTCATCAAGCATTGTTTATTTGCCCTCAGGTGGCCAGGGAGCAAAACCTGGAGGCGGAAAACTTCCCTTTGGTACAAAGGCTCATGTTTCATTGTCAAAAGATTTGCCGTAATCACAACATCAAGCAGTTGTTGATGATATGTCATGTTGCAATGATTCAGGTTACGGCGGTTTTGGTAATCAAGGAGCTGGACTTCCGGGAGGTAAAAGTGGCCCCGGCTCAAAGCCTGGATTTCCTATTGGGACTGGTTGGTATTCTAAGCTCTTATTTGCTAACAGGGAGCACAAAAGCTAAAATCATATTGCATAATTAACTTTTTTTTCCTTTTTAACAGGAGTTGGCACTGGTGGCATCTCAGCTGCACAGGCCAAATCTGCCAAATATGGTACAGTTTAAATATTAATACTCCAAAAATTGTTGAGTCACTTGTATGATTTATTGTAGTATATTTGTCATTACGTTTCTGTAGGTTTGGGTGGTGCTGGTGGTTTTGGTGCTGTTGCTGGTGGTGCTGGTGGATTTGGTCCTGGTGCAGGTGGTTTGGGTGGTGGCACAGGTGGACGATATCCAGGGCAGATTCCAGGAGGTAGCGTATCTTTAAGTGAAATTGCAACAATATTTTTCAAATGATATTGGTCGCGTCAGCTGTATACAGTATGTCAAATAATAAAAGAATAATTAAACCAACCAAGTTTTTCTTTTACACAAAAAAATTCAGAACATAAATACATACAGTACATTGAATTTGTCCCTATTTCACAGCAGGCTATGGACCTGGGTCCAAAGCTGCTAAATATGGTAACTAAAAATTTGTCCAACATTTATTGTTACAGTATGTTGTAATTGAACAACAGAGTGCAACTCAGTTTCTATCTTTTATAACCTTATATTCATATTTACAGGTGGTGTGCCAGGTGGTGTTCCTGGTGGCCTTCCAGGTGGTGTTGCGGGTGGTGTTCCTGGTGGCGTTCCAGGTGGTGTTCCTGGTGGTGTTCCAGGTGGTGGATATTTACCATCAGCCAAAGCAGCGAAATATGGTAAGTGCAAAACTGGCAATAATGCTGTGCAGCTGGCAATAGTGACCTCAATCCACGGACACTATGATGCATCATGACTTTCTGTCATTAACGACAATTGTCCTGATTCTCCTTGACAGGTGGTGTACCAGGGGGTGTACCAGGTGGTTTACCAGGTGGTGTACCAGGGGGTGTACCAGGAGGTGTACCAGGAGGTGTCCCCGGAGGTGTACCAGGGGGCGTACCAGGAGGTGTACCAGGAGGTGGTGGATATCTTCCGTCAGCAAAAGCAGCTAAATACGGTAGGCACAAAGCTGGTAATTTTGGTAGTGCTAGAAGCAGCCGCTATCCGCGGACACTAATGTAACATGACTTCATTGGAATAAAAACATATGTCCTGATCCTCTTTAATAGGTGGTGTCCCAGGAGGTCTACCAGGTGGTCTACCAGGGGGTGTGCCAGGTGGTGTGCCCGGTGGAGTGCCCGGTGGTGTACCAGGATATGGTGGATATCAGCCAGGAGCCAAAGCAGCTAAATATGGTATAACTGATAGGAATTATTCTGCTTTTAACAACTTTTTATAGTTGGCATTACTGCTAGTGTTCAGATTATTGTAGTGAGAATAAGCGGTAAATGGATGGATGTTATTATTATTAGTATTGGTACTAGTATTAGTATTGTGCAAGTAGTGCATATGCAGTCAAAATCTTGGTCTACTTAACAGGGGGCGTACCAGGGGGTGTACCAGGGGGCGTACCAGGGGGCGTACCAGGGGGCGTACCAGGTGGCGTACCAGGGGGTGTACCAGGGGGTGTACCTGGAGGTGGTGGATATCTCCCGTCAGCCAAAGCAGCTAAATATGGTAGGCATAAAGCTCGTAGTTTTGGTAGCGCTAGAGGCAGCCGTTATCCGCGGACACTATGATGTAGTATGACTTCATTGAAATAACAACATCTGTCTTAATCCTTTTGAATAGGTGGTGTCCCAGGAGGTGTGCCAGGGGGTTTACCAGGTGGCGTACCAGGTGGTGTACCAGGTGGTGTACCAGGTGGCGTACCAGGGGGCATACCATGGGGTGTACCATGGGGTGTACCAGGGGGTAGTAGATATCTCCCATCAGCAAAAGCAGCTAAATATGGTATTGGCACCAATCTGATGGCCGCAACATCAATAATAATAAAGTTTGTTTCACAGGTGGACGATATCCAAGGCAGATAACAGTGATTATAATTCTACAGTTTTGAAGCCAAAAACATCTCACCTGAGTTTCTTTGACAGGTGGTGTACCAGGCGGTGTACCTGGTGGTGGTGTTCCTGGTGGTGTACCGGGTGGCGTTCCAGGTGGCTTACCTGGAGGTGGCGGATATGTACCAGGAGCCAAAGCAGCTAAATACGGTATGAACACTGCTCTGCTGCTGACAATTCTGAAAATTGGTGGCATACACATTATATGTTCTCCTTAGCAGGTGGTGTTCCAGGTGGTGGAGCAGGGCGTTTGTCAGGTGGGGTACCATTCGGTGTACCTGCTAATGTACCAGGATTTGGTGGATATCAACCAGCAGCCAAAGCAAATAATTATGGTATGGCCATCCATCTGTTTGTAACAATTTGGTCTACCCTGGCATTGCTGGCGGTCAGATGGCACAAATAAGATACAATATTATCTCATCAAAGAAGCTATGTTGGCTATGTTGTGCACATTGTTACAGTTTCTTATGGTATGGATACATCTCTGTTCATCACAGTTGCATTTAATTGTTATTCCTGGTATGTTCAGGTGGTATAGGTGAACTATGTGCAGAACATGCAATGCATTCATACAGTTAATCATTATTTCCCTTACTGTCAAAGCTGCTAGTAAATATGGTATAACACCACTTTGCTAGTCATAATTCTCAATGTTGGTGGCAGTGTCATGATTGTTGTTTTTGTGACGCAGGTGGAATGTGGCCAGGGTACACACCATGATGTAGCCATTTTAATCTGGATCTTCTTGACAGGAGGTGTAGCAGGTGGAGTACCAAGTGGTGTTCCTGGTGGTGTACCCGGTGGCGTACCAGGCAGTGTGCCCGGTGGTGTACCAGGATTTGGCGGATATCAGCCAGGAGCCAAAGCAGCTAAATATGGTATGGACAATGCTGTAATGGTCACAGTTTTGAGTCTCGTTGCTGGGGGTTTTGGCAATTGTATCCAAGGCAGATGTGAAATTATTACAGTATTTACAAAATTAACACTAAATTTCTTTGGTGTCCTTTTCAGGTGGCGTCCCTGGTGGAGTACCTGGTGGTATCCCTGGTGGCATACCTGGAGGCATCCCTGGTGGTCTACCTGGTGGCATCCCTGGAGGCATACCTGGTGGTGTACCTGGTGGTGTTCCAGGAGGTGGATATTCACCATCAGCCAAAGCAGCTAAATATGGTATGGGGACTGTTGTTCTTGCACAGATTTACTGTATCGAGGGTAGTTGTTCAAGGTTGAAGGTTTCTTTATTAGTACCCCAATTGTAAATTTAGTTACAGTTGTATCCGCGTTTCATGTATAAAATCATTTCAGCTTGCATACAATCCAAAATACTTTACTTGGGTCTCCTTAACAGGGGGTGTACCTGGCGGTGTACCTGGTGGTGTACCTGGCGGTGTACCTGGCGGTGTACCTGGTGGTGTACCTGGTGGTGTACCTGGTGGCGTACCTGGTGGTGTTCCAGGTGGTGTACCAGGGGGTGGATATTCACCATCAGCCAAAGCAGCAAAATATGGTATGGGTGTGCTCTACTGTCACAAATTGTTAGTTGTGTTGTTGATGGTTGTGGTAGACAATATCCAGAGCAAATACCATGATATATAATTACATAAATTCAAATATTTTCAAAACAGTCATTGAAATCAATATGAAATCATGTATAAATGCGTACCAGGTGGTGTACCAGGAGGTGTACCAGGAGGAGTGCCAGGTGGTGTGCCAGGTGGTGTGCCAGGTGCTGTGCCAGGTTGGGCACCATTTGCAGTACCAGGAGGAGGTCAGAGATATCCAGGCTCTGGTCCATACTCACCAGCAGCCAAAGCAGCAAAATATGGTAAGGCCGGTTGTTCAGCAGTTGCAATATACTGTCAACGTTCCTGAAGGCAAATGTTCAAAGTGTAAATACTACTCCTGTTTTTTTTTTTAAATTGGAATTTACAGGAGGAGCAGGAGCAGGATTTGGAACAGGAGGACTGGGAGGAGCAGGAGCAGGATTTGGAACAGGAGGACTGGGAGGAGCAGGAGCAGGATTTGGAACAGGAGGACTGGGAGGAGCAGGAGCAGGGTTTGGAACAGGAGGACGGGGAGGAGCAGGAGCAGGGTTTGGAACAGGAGGACTGGGAGGAGCAGGAGCAGGGTTTGGAACAGGAGGACTGGGAGGAGCAGGAGTAGGGGGAAGACCTAGTTTGGTACCAGGAGGAGTTGGACAGTACTCTCCTGCTTCAAAAGCTGCCAAATATGGTAAGGAAATACGTGCAGTAAATTCGATAATGCATATTTCGATATTCTTTCCATTCACAGTTTTTCAAATCTCTCCATTAATTTTCATTTACAGGAGGAGCTGCAGCAGGGTTAGGAGGTACAGGATTGGGAGGACCACATGGAGGAATAGGGGGAGTACCAGGTTTAGTCCCAGGAGTAGGGGGTGGACCATACTCTGCTGCTGCAAAAGCTGCTAAATATGGTACAGGAAATGAAGCAAATAATACATCTGTGTGTACAACCGATATTCCAGTTAACAAGCATGCCTAATTCATCTGAAACCTGGGTTACAGGAGGACTGGGGGCAGGGATAGGAACTGGAGGACTGGGAGGAACAGGAACAGGGATAGGCGGAGTACCTGGTTTAGTTCCAGGAGGAGGAACAGGTGGACAATACGCTGCTGCTGCGGCAAAGGCTGCCAAATACGGTACAGTAAATAAAACATTGTACATTCAGAAGAATGTCTGTTTGACTTGTTTCATTTCACATGATTATGAAATTCAGGTGGAGCAGGAGCAGGGTTAGGAACAGCCGGAGTCGTAGGAACGGGAATAGGAGGAGTGCCCGGTCTGGTACCAGGAGGAGTTGGAAATGGACAATACAATGCTGCTGCCGCTGCTGCTGCAAAGGCTGCCAAATATGGTAAAATGAACACTTGCAAATTTCTAATACATAATTCAAATCCCGTTTATAAATGTACTGTAGCCATTATTCCCATTTTAGTCATCAACATGCTTTGTTTCTCTTGCTTAGGAGGAGCAGGAGCAGGGTTGGGAGCAGGAGGCCTCGGAGGAACAGGTGGACAATTACCTGGTTTTGTTCCTGGAGGTGGACAGTACTCTCCTGCTGCAAAAGCTGCCAAATATGGTAGTCAATAAAAGATGCAACATACATACTGTCCCTTCAGATCTCCTTAGAGGTGAATATATCTTAACTGTTTTGTTTGCAGGTGGAGCAGGAGCAGGGTTAGGAACCGGGGGACCGGGTGGTGCAGGTGGGCAAGTACCTGGTTTTGTTCCAGGAGGAGTTGGGGGTGGACCATACTCTGCTGCTGCAAAAGCTGCCAAATATGGTAAAGTCGATAAAAAACACAATGCAAATCATCAAATGTATGTGGAAATGTTAGTCTAGTTTTAAGTTGAAATGATATATTTGATGAATTTTAAATGTTGTGCTTTGCAGGAGGAGCAGGCGCTCACTTAGGAACTGGTGGACTGGAACGTAGAGGTGGGCAAGTACCTGGTTTTCTTCCCGGAGGATTTGGAGGTGGCCAATACTCTGCTGCTGCAAAAGCTGCTAAATACGGTACAGTGAATAAAACTAAGATCATCGTGTATTTGGATTTTTTCTATTTTAACTAACATGTATGTATATTCATCTTTACTTTGGTTTACAGGGGGAGCAGGAGCTGGGTTAGGAACAGGAGGCCTGGGGGGATCAGGAGGACTGGGAGGAACAGGAGTAGGAGGAGGGCCTGGTTTGGTACCAGGAGGAGGACAATACCCCGCCGCTGCTGGTGCTGCAAAAGCTGCCAAATATGGTCTGAAGGGGAAATACTTGTAATACGTTGACATACAATGACCCACCACATATTTGTTCTTCACTATTCACACTTTTATTTTGTATTCTGGTACATAGACTTTGGGTGCTCTTTCTGTAATTTCCTAAGAGGCCACAAGTAGTAATTGTTATTGTGCAAGTACTGCATGTTGAAGCCATACATTTCAACTGTTTTAGATCTTTGTATGGCAGGGAGCAAGTGACCATAAGATAACTGGGTAGTTAGCACAATTTACATCTGCATTTCATTTAAATCAAACAACCTGTAATGTAATGTCATCTGTGAATAGCACAGGTTATTTTATTGTCATTTTCACATTTACTGTATTTTATTGTTCATGATTGTGTTGATAGTTGTTTGAAAATGTTTCAATGTAGTATTTCATTATCTTAATTCTGCTTTATAGGAGGAGCAGGGGCCGGATTAGGAACAGGAGGACTGGGAGGGACGGGAGTAGGAGTGCCTGGTTTATTACCCGGAGGAGCTGAAAGTGGACAATATTCTGGTGCTGCTGCAAAAGCTGCTAAATATGGTACAGGAAATGAAACACCAATTTTATTCCAGACACATTATTCCCCCAGATGTATTATTATAACATAATACACAGCTTCATTTTAACTTATTTTATTTAACAGGTGTCTTATTTTTTGAATCCTAATAGAATGATTTTCTTACAATAAGGTCTTGATTATTTGCATCAGGAATCTCAACAGGAGGTGGAGCAGGGGTTGGCGCAGGATTAGCAGGAGCAGGAGTTGGAGCAGGAACAGTTGGAGGTGATCAGTACTCTAATGCTTCAATGGCTGCAAAATATGCTACATTTAATGCAAGGGAAAATTTCTCTTTTTTTTTTTTTGGTCACCTATTTTAGGGGCTGTTCCTGGAGCGGGTCTTGCCTTGCCAGGAGCGACCCCACACACTGCAGTTAGCGGCCTCCCTGATGGTTCTGCCGTTGCTGTGCCGAGTGGCACCGGTGCTACCGTTGCTGGAAAGCCACGTAAGGAAGGCACAGACAATGGTCACGTTTTTTTTTTTTTTAACCACATGAGCTTCTTTGTAGATGTTTTCACTGGTCTTCTTGTTTTTACAGCAAAGAATATAGGCCCTTCTGGATCTCCTTTTCCAGGTACTCATAAATTCAATTTCCTTTTGGTAGACATGTAGCTTGACCTTGATTTACAAGTGTCCCACCTTACAAGTTTTTAAAATAGACCTGCAAAAAAACAGCATAGGCCATCTCGTACTCACCAGCATGTGCTGATCTTCACACATGCAAAACATAGCTACCTTGTACTTCTTCTATTTACCACTTTTAGTTTCCATCCTCCCCGCTGCGGCAGCATTAACTAACTTTTCTGGTCAAACCACCTGTGCGCCCTTTCTTTTGGCAGGCCCCACCCCTAGTGCCTCAAATGGGAAGGCCACAGAGCTCCCACAGCCCAGTAAGACCAACCATTTGCTTGCAATCTTTCTGTATTCATCCATTCATTGTCTGCATTTTGCTTGGGTGAGTTGCAATGGGGAGGGCTAGAAAGATGGCTTTCCTGCAGCGTTGTAGGTGGACAGGCAAAGTTCAATGGGCTCAATAAGAACTGATACACACTCAAGCATATGATTAAAAAATATCTATTTTTTTTTTCTAAAAAGCTATTAACAATACTCATATATTGCCTAAAACAATTTTCCAGTATTTATAGTAAATCTGCTTTGGGGCAGTTTTTTTTTTTTATAGTCTTTACATTATTTTTGAATAAGAGCAAGTTATTTTGAGTTTGTTGTTGTTTTTTGAGGATCCATTTTAGTCCAAAAGATAGTTTTTTAATAGTTCTTGTTATTTCTGCAGCCTGTTTGGTTGGAAACTGCTCTATCTCCCCCAATACAAATTGACTAAAGTTAATGTCATTTGTTTCTTGTTTGTGTTAGTTTGAGGTTAAGTTTAACAAAAACGATGCTTGCACTTGCGCTGAACAGATTTTCCTGAGGCAGGCTATGCTACCTTTGAAATTCTACAACAGGAGTTTTACATGCTTCTGTGACACTAGTATGCTGAACATTACTCAATTCACTGTTTCAGACAGAAGTTGTGATGCCCCTCCTGTAGAATCCTGCAATGTTAGCTTAACATTGTTTTAAATTACATTCTCTTCTTTAGCCATATACGGTATTGTTTTAACATATTGATGGAATTATTTGGTGAAAAAAAAAATGCTGATCTAAACAGGATTTTTTATAATTTACATTCTCAAAAGCACCAGTAGGTAACGTTTGCTCAGATAACAGCTTTGCACATCTTGGTATTCTCAGTCAGCCAAATGACCTGGAATGACTTTCGATTTACAGCTGTGCATTATCACGAGTTAATAGGGTGATGATTTTTTTTTTTTTTTTTTTTACCTGACCCATTTAAATTTGAAAGGTGTTTTTGAAAATTTCACTGATCTTGTATATATACTGCATACATACTGTATGCTTTTCTTTTTTTTCTTTCTGTAAATTGAGTGCTTGAGTTATTGATGTCTGTCTGTCTGTCTGTCTGTCTGTCTGTCTGTCTCTCTGTCTGTCTGTCTGTCTGTTTTAGCTGGTACAAAAGGTCAAAGTCCAACTGGCAAGTGTGAACCATCTTTTTAAATATTAGAATCTTTTTCCCCAGAACACGGCCTTAAAGTAAAAAAATAAATAAATAAATAAATAAAAAACAAGAAATAAAGTCTCTACATTGAGTGTAGTACATTGTAGCATCTAGCACGTTAAAGCAACAATCAGAAAGCATTTACAAGAGTCCTCAAAAGTCATTACTTTGAAGACATCATACTGAGCTAGATTCTTCAAACTGAATAGAGCCTATAATATTGTGTTGTGAGTGTAACAAAAAATTACAGCACAACACAACCTAATTCTAGTAACAATTTGTCTTATTTCTAGCCAGAGCATTTGTGAGGTGCAGGTTGTCCTGTTGGCGGATGTTTAAGAGGCAATTCTTGCTTATGTCCACACAGTGGAGACATAGTCAAAGAAAATGTGTCTGCCTACTGTCAGTGCGTCTTAGATGATCTGCTCTTGAATGTTTGCAGATGTTGGTGTCGGCACAGGAAGCAAGGCACCGAAACCCATTCCACAAGGTAAAAATAGATCCGCCCATGCATTTTTACATAACGGCCATGAATAAATTACACATTTATAACATTTATTTTATCATTCATAACTTTGTTTGACCCGTGACAGTCAAAGAACAAAAAAATTCTGAAATCAAAATTGTTTGGTCCATAAACAAGATGTGCATATTTGGAAATTGTTAGTTATTTCTGCATTTTGTTCAAATCAGCAATGAATGTAATAATTCAGTACATCATACACATAAAATGCTAACTATTAAACATATTCAGATTAAATAGACTTGTACACTTCTTATTCGTCTTTTGCTCCACAGGCACTGGAACAGGTGTTGGTCCAGGTGGAGTAGGTTACCCTTATGGAGGCAAGTTACCCATTTTGTATTTTACTTAAAATACATAAAAATATATTATTTGTCGCCATTCCTGTGCAAGTCAGTCTATATGCAGTAATTTGGTAAAATTAGGTTTTCTTATTTACTCATTTACTCTGAATCAATTCTAGAAAGTTTTAAATGACTAGGCACATAGTCATAGGTATTATTAATGTCATAATGGTGTGATATTTCCATGCATTGCCTATTGTATGTCCATAACACTTCATTGCCTTCTCTTCATGTTTACTATTCATTTGTAATCATATTCAGAGCAGGTCTTTCCCATCATAAATGACAGATTGCATGTAACTATATTGTTTTGCTGCTGTAGTTCTAATGTACAGTGTACAAACTGGTGTGACTTAGCGAATCATATACGTGTTTCTATATTTTTCTATTGTATAGTTCCTTATGGAGTTGGAACTGGAACAGGGGCTGCAGTGTTGCCTGGTGCAAAGCCCTTGAAACCTCCCGGTGTGTAAACATACATGCGATAAAAGCTCTGGAAATCCATGTGTTATTTAGTATTTCAGCGACAGTATAGAATAGTGTGTGTGTGTGTGTGTGTGTGTGTGTGTGTGTGTGTGTGTGTGTGTGTGTGTGTGTGTGTGTGTGTGTGTGTGTGTGTGTGTGTGCGCGCGCGCGTGCGCGTGTGTGTGTGTGTGTATTTAATGCTTGTTTGTCTCCTTTTTTCTCTCATAGTTGTGGGGGGAGCAGGAGGTGGTGCAGGAATCCCTCTGGCAGCAGGAGGATACCAAGGTTAGACATAACATATCCACAGGTTGTCTTTTTTGTGAGCTAAAATATTGATTTATGTTGGAACACCTTTAATCATATTAATTAGTGACATTTGTTGCAACAATGTCAGTCAGCACACCAAAACAACCAGTTTTCTCCAAAACAATTTGTTGAGCTTTTTTTTTTTTTTTTTTTTTTTTTTTTTTTAAACCTTAGAGTATATCTTTAAGTTTGGGTACAAGACAAGGGACAGTTAGTTCTGTTAATTCTTATTTATTTGTGGTGAAATGCGGAAAAGCCACTTTTTACAAGAGCAAAACTTAAAATAATTTGCAGAATTCCTCAACATAAAATTATAAAAAGATTTCAACAGGAAAAACTGCCTTCATTTAGTCACAAACAGCAAAAATACTTACTCTGGGAGGTATGTGAACAATAAGTACAATAATGCCATTTTTTTTTGCATGTCATCACAATTTAGTGAACCACAGACAACAATATCAATGTCTGGACATATTTGACAAACAGAAAACAAACAATGTTCCGCCCAGTGACTGAAGTGACAGTTGATCCGGAAGAAGCCATCACTTTGGCATTTCCTGTGCAGGGAACTGATATGGTTGTAAAGCCACTAAGATGAGAAGAGTCATTGGCGCCACAGACATTTTACACACTTTCATATCTGAGGCAAGTCTCTTTTTACACAGGTGGTTTGCCATATCCCTCTGCAGGTGGCCTGGGTGGTGCTGGGGGAGGAGCTAAAGCCCCCAAACCAGGTAGCTTTTGTACCTCAAACATATGCTTAAAATATGAGCCGCATGTGCTGCTGATAATGGAATACAGTTATAATTGTTGGTATAATCATTGAAACATGAACTACTGATTGGGGCTGTATTTTTGACTCAGAGACGCAGGTGTTTATGGCATAGGAAAAGTTTACGTTTAATACTATTATGTAAACTTTTTAATTCTGTTTTAAATGGCATTGGACAAGTGTATTTCATATTTGCCTCACAATGCTGAGGTTCAGGGTTTCAATCGCTCTGGCATCACTGTGTTCAGTTTGATGTCCTTCCAAGCATGCGTGGGTTTTCTCTCTTTGAATTACTTCTCTTCTCATAACTGGCCTCATAGTTATTATTCCCTTCTCAATAGCCCATTACTGGATTTGCTACTTCTCTTTGAATGTCATGATACAAACAATACAAAGAACATTTCAGAAAAATGCCAAACACTAAAGGTTAACCCTTTGCTGCTTACTGAAATGTGCTCACATTGCAGTGGTTTATAGTTTGGACAAAGAGTGTGGCATAATTTCACCATTGGTCTCTGATTACTGTTGCACTGCACAGCATCAAAGTGTGACTCTTTGAAGATAGCACCAAGCCCCAGAGACTCCTGACGTAATTTAGCAACACTAGACCAGGACAAACTGGAGTATTGAGTGCAGTGAAGATAACAAGATGATAGAGGATTCATAAAATGTTATTTTAACTTATTTATGTACGACAATGCTCTCTTCACAATGGCTTGTTCACTTTTGTTATATGAACAGGCTATGGAAATCTCGGAGGTGGTGGTGGTGGTGGTGGATATCAGCCTCAACAAGGTGAGGACAACCTCAATTTGTGGAATGTTTTTCCACTGTGTCTGTCCCCTTCGTTCCTCCTTAATTTAAAAAGGAATGGGTATTTGTTTAATCCTTCTTACTACCTAACAAGAAGAAATGAAATCCTAATCTTTAACATTAAATTAATTCATCTATCCCCCTCCCGCCCGTACACAGGTGGATACGTCCCAGCCCCACTGACTCCTCAACAAGGTATTTGACAACCAATATGATGATAACTATAAAATGACTAAATATTCAACACCTCAGATTATTTTTCAAATTTAATTTGTGAATAATATCAAATTATCTGGATGAAATACACACTGTCTAATGTATGATAATCCACATTTTCCTGAGCATTGGAGATTATTGATGGTGGGATTATTTCAAGGAGGCCACATCTGCTTTCATTGTGTGCGCAATTGAGGTTTTCAAGTTAAATTACAAAGTATCAATATCCAAATTGCTCACAAGCTCTTAACCAACCTATTTACGCTGTAAAATCAATCATACAATCAAGCTTTATTGTTCCTATTTCTTTGTGTTTCTTTGTGCAGCTAAAGCAGCTAAGTACATTGGGAATCCATTGCAAGGCTTTCTGGGTGGTGCAGGAGGAGGAGGAGGAGGAGGAGCCTACAGAGGTAACAGACCCGCATTTCATAAAAACGACATGAAATTAAAAAATGCGTGTGGCACAGTGGCCAACTGATTAGCACATGCCAATGAAAGGAGCCACTGTGATTGGCCATGATTGAAGTTGGCTGTGACCACTCCCACAGCAGCGCAGCCATCCCTCTCACAATTCATTTGCGAAATGACAAACATAAACACGGTTAACCCTGGGAGTCAGTGTCATGCGGCCAAGCTTTCATTAAGCCGCAAGAAAAATGTTGTTCTTTTGTAAAAGGTTGTCAATGCTAATATGTCGCTCTGTGCATGCTGATTGTTTCCTACAGGTGGAGCAGTAGCAGCATGCCAGGGTAAATACTGTGGCAGGAGGAAGTAGATGTACTCCTGAAGTGCGACGTGGCCTGAAGAAAATCATGGTGCTACTGCATGAACTAGAATGTACATTTTAGAACACAAACGTTTTTACTTACTTGACTTCAACATCTGCTCTTATGCAAACCCACCGACCAAGAGTTTTGTACTTTTTTTTTTCTTCTCTCGTGATGACAGTGTCTTTAACCATAAACGTGTGAATGTCAGTTTGCTTTTAGTCCTCCTTCGTATGCACCAATGTACTTCAAATATTGTAATGTTTGTCAGCCCGTGACCATTTCTTTGGATACTTGTTAACTGAGTGTTCAAGTGAACATATGGTGACAAAGCAAAAGACTGCTTGAAAAGGTTGTCTGCCAATGTGACCTATGTAGGATGCTGCAGTGCACCATTTTTAATCTTAAAACAAGGCAAGATGAAATGTTGCAGCACAGGACCTCTCAAATCCGTGAGAAGGCTGCTTTTTGTGGCCAAATCGCAACAGTGTCTTGGGCCCGCCTTCTTGCTGCTATTTTTAGCTCCATTGGGTATAAAGTAGTGGGAAATAGGACTCCAGCCAGCCCATCTGTTCTTATTAGATTTTTTTTTGCTGATTGTTTTTCCCCATCATTTCCAATTTCAACAAATGCTTTACTGAGATCACTGTCTAAAGCAGTGTTGTCTTTTATTCTTCCAGTGTATTTCTGTAAGTTTGCATTTTTGCGCATTTGCTTTGTGACGCTTTTTCCTCAAGTGTCATTTCAGGAGTTATTTACATTTATGTAATAAGGTTAATTCAAGCTTTTAACACATATCTTATTGTTATTGTAATTGTGTGAACATGCAGTAAAACCTAGCCTTTGCATTTATTCAAAAATTGTAGTACAAAATAACACATCTGTTTAATGGGTTTATCCAAGTCCCATTGTTCATTTACTTGAGCTGCTTTAGAGGGAAAAAAAGAGGAAAACGCTTAGCTGACCAAAGGTTCATGGGTGCTGTTGCCTAGTGACCCCTTTGTTCTTTCTGTAATTATGTACTGTATTTTGTACTAATATGAAAGTTGTTGGCATTTGTTCATCCGCTCTGAGCACTTTGAGCCTCATTGGGTCAGATGTGCCATGGGATACACTTCATCTTTATTTAAATTTATTTCTACAAGGAGGAAAATTGTGGTTTTGCACTTTTAAAAAAAAAAAAATCCACGCACACATGCACACACGACTTAATATAATCAGCCAATGTATTTGCATCATCAAATAAATAAAATGTGTTTGAAAAAAAATGTTGTTTTGTTTCGATGAATGATGTAACATAAGGTACATGAGTCAATAATTGTCAAGTTAAACAAGATGATGCCGCTTTGCCTCAGCTGGGTAACTAGTACTTTTGGGGCCATCTGGAAACAATAAAACACTGAGCCATAATGCAGATGTTATATAAGATGAGGACAGCTCACTACAGGAATCAAACCTGGGTCACAGACTACATTCCTAGCTATCTATCTTCCCCTTCTATTGCATTATTAAACATCATCAAAACTGTTCGCTAGTGCTAATTTGTGGATGCAACAAAACTCAATGCAGAGGCTAAACTTTGGCATGATAGTATTTCAGACTGCATTCTGGTCTGGTTCTGGCTTGAAAGTGGTGGATCTTCACCCAGCCTACCTGATATGGTCATGGGTGTTGAAACTCAGAGTGACTGCAGTCATTATGAGATTGATCTGATTTGTAAAATTAAGAGCACCTAACTCGACACATTAAAACAATAATAAGCAGCTGGCACAAGATTTACATGGTTGCATATTTGCACACTTGATGGGTACTGCAGAGACCCACCCACCATTATTATACAGTCAAGATTTTTTTTAAAGCTTCATAAAATTGTAGGAATTCATGTGTCTATTGATCAGTTGGCAGAAAGTTTAAATACAGTATTAAACCCACACAGTATGTTCCTTGCAGGCATTATTTATTTGTCGCCCACTTGTGCTGTGCCCCCTTGTCCAAGGAACCGTGTTAACCAATCAGCGTCGTCCAGTAGCTGGCCGAGCAGTTTCATTGGTCTGCTCCCCTCTTGAATGAAGCTTTGCAGAGGCGCAGACCTGAAGCGGGCAGCAGGAAGGTAAACTCGAGCCAACCGCTGCTGGGACACCGCCAGCCCGAGGTGGTGTGGCACCGGTTATCCATCGACCAGTCTCTTGGCTCTCTGTCGGGGCGTGAATGCGGTTGATGCTTCTCTGCTGCACCTGGAAGAACGAACGTATGGGAGAGGAGGAAGGTAAAGAAAATATGAAGGGATGTTTGGAATAGTCACCCGAGTACACCGGCCGGACGGGACTTGCTCTTGCCTTGAGATGCTGGTGGGCAAAGCAAGTCTAGTGAATTGTCTTTCGATTGGAGTTAGCATTTGTTGCAATTTGTGCTGTATTTACAAAGAGTACAAGGCTGCACGTCCAAATAGTTGTTTATATGAGGCCATGTTGCCTTCGCAATGCTGGCGTGCAAGTGTTACCTCCAGGTCATGCACATTGCTCATTCTAATGTAGATTTATTCTTCTTGTACCCGTGACGAATTAGGTGTGTATTTTTTTAAACATGTTTATCACACTTAAATGTTTTAGATGACACATATGTCAATACCTCAGAAATACAACAAAAGCTTAAAAAAAAAAAAAAAGCATTTTCTAAATGATGACTATTAAAGCCCCTGAAGCTATGGCGGTGCATCTTTGGCAGCAGTAACGAAATCGAGTTTTGTAGAGGAATTTTGTTCCATGCTTCTTCGCAATACTGTATTCTTTGAACTAATTTATATGAGAGGCTTTTAATGCATCTGCCCAACCTACCATAGCATCTCAATTCGATTTCATTTAGAGCTGTAACTTAGCCACTCCAATTTGGATTTGTTGGGATGTTTCAGTATGTTGTTCTGCTGCAAGACAACTTGAGACTAAATGGCCTGACACTTGCAGGATTTTCTGGTGGATAGCAAAATTCATTAATCACTGCAGGTCGACCAGGTTCTGAAGTAACAAAGCAACCCCAGAGTATCCCACGGCCACCACCTCGTTTGACTGCAGGACACAATGCATTTTTGTTTGTCTAATCCACTCCAATATGCGTTTTAGCAATCTTGCTTGTGAGAACCAATAGCTGAAAAGTTATCTGGCAACTTGCCACAATGGCATTTGTGCATGCAACCTATCATCTTCTCTGTCAAACTGTGTAGCGGCCCACCCGCCTATCTACTAACATAGCTAGACAATCGTCTATCTTAATCACAGCTCCTGATCCAAATATTTAAACGCAAACGTCTGTTTCCCTATTCAGGTGCACATTGTTTGTTAAAAATTATATATATATAAAAAAAAAAAATGAGTAAAATAGATGATGAGTAATTGTCCAGAAGTACTTGCAACACAAATTGGGCATGATGACTCAGGTAATGTTGCAGTGGACTACTGTGTGTTTGCGTGATGAGTCAGAGAAAAATGCTCACTTGCGTGTTGTGTGTTGGTTTGCCTTTTATCTGAGCCATTAGAGTCTTTTAGTGGCCGTTCCAGACACCAGAGTCTGCAATAATGAGCAAGTGAAGTGCTTCATAATAAAGAGACAAGGGGATAAATATGAATGAATGAAGAGCTGAGGTGGAAGGAGAGTGCAGAGACATTAGTGGCCATCATCGACATTGCCCTCCTCATCAAAGAGATCAATAAAACAGACCTCCAGCAAGCCATTACAAAATTGGATTAAACAGGTCATTTTAAGAGGTAGCAACTCAATGATATAATGATACAACACTGTTACATGATTGCTAAGTTCCCCTTATGATGTTAAATTTGTTCTGAGTAGTCATGATGACTGTTATTTACACTTGACTTTACTGTGTTGTTACACGAGTGTCTGTAATTGCTCTGTCATCACGTCTTAGCAGTAATAATGTGCGCTCAGTAAAACTAATTACTATTTTTTAATATTTGCTTTTATAGTCATTACAACGTTGTGTAATGACTGCGTGCTCCTGTTTCAATTCAATTTAACTATTTTGTATGTCATATGAAGCTTGAGACTATGATGGTGCCATCCGTAACAAAGCAACGTATTGACCGATAATGATTAGAGTACACTAACATCTTTTACTCAGCCTCTCAATGCATTTATGTCTTCATGGCATCGGATGAAGATGGGCGTGCGATGTGCTTTTAGATGGATTAACTTTAAAATGTGCTTAAGTGAACCGTTATGCCTTGATGGCCGTTGCTCCTACTTTGGCCTCATCCACCTTTCCACTCAAGGTTTATTCAGGATTTCTTTAATGCAAGCCTGAATAGGCTATTCTAACATATCAAATGGTGCTTTTGAGACACTAGTTAACTGCTTTTTGAATGACAGGATGATAATGCTCTGAGTTGATTGACATTATTTCAGAAAGATATGAATTTGAACTATGTTTATTTTTGGGGTTGTTGTTTGCACTAGTGTCAAATTGCACAACATCCTACTTAGTCACTCCCCTTGTCACTCTCGTTGCAGCTGGAGGAAGTTTGCCCGTGTGTGCCGGGTGCAAACAAAGAATCTACGATGAACGGTATCTTCAGGCACTCAATGCTGAATGGCATACCATCTGCTTCAGGTACGGTGCATGTACTGCATTAAGATGTGAAGTCCATTCATGAAGCTCCATTGAGTGTATGGCGTGTGGTAAATATTGATATTATAAGGCCCACTCGTGGACTCTCTAGTGGTACCCAAAAAAATCACGACCCGAATAGGGTTCAGTTTTATTTAAAGTGAAAGTCAACCTGAAAGTTTTCTTCGTAATAATATGTTGGTGCTCGTAAGTCCAGGTATCCATTAGTTGATATTGCTTTCCCATCTTGTGTTCAGATACGGCCTCCCACACTACTTTCCTTTCTCCTTTCACATTTAGTTCATCTGAGACGCTCGGCATTAAATTGACTCTCGCTTTGTGGAATACTCAGCACTCAGTGCGTCACTAGTGATTTCCATCGCTGTGGTGGTCTTCTGAATAGGTAACATGAGGAGGATATTTGGACACGTGGCAGCAAAGCTTTTGTGCGAGTGTGTAGGCCTCGCTAGTGTTTGCCATTGTGTGTGTGTGGCTTCACAATCGATGGTTATTAATGGCCCTCTGCACTGCTTTGTGTCTCTTTAAAGCAGGCTGGTGTCCACTATTCAGCCCTGAGTGTTGTCAGATGCTTTACACTCATTTGCGGCGTCAGGTATCAGCCATGAGCGTCTGTCCACTCTGCTCTAATAAATATCAACAAATGGAATGAATTAATTAGGAGAAAACTGGAGTTTTGCACACCATGGGCAAGAATGTTATTTATTTGGAATGTTCATTTGTAAGGATTTATCATATTTTTTCCCTGGTGAAATGACTCTACAAAGTTTTGAAAAATGATGTACAGATTTGACTCTATGGTGGAACTTCTAGAAACCCGATAAATGCGGGGTAACAATTTTCAGCCACTTTCTTTTTATAGTAGACTTAAATCATATTCTATTTGGGATCAAAATGATTTAAACTCAAAAGCTATGAAATACATGTATTGAGTAAAGTTAACCTCACATTTTATTACATTCCAAAGCTCATCAGCAAACTTGGTAGAATTGAGAAACAGTCCTAATTATTTAAATCATGTGTTGCAGAAGGGTGACATGGAAAACAGTAAAATAATTTGTTAAAATCACCAAGTTAATGTGACATTTTTGCCTATGATTAGTGTAGGCAAACTTAACTTTACATGAGTTTGTTTAACTGAAGCAACCCCCACCCCGAATGACTGACCGACATCCAAGTCATCAAGGATTTCCATGGAAACAGAAGCATTGGCTTGGGAGTAAGACCGACATGGAAAATCTCATTGTAATATCAGCTGGACAGAAGCATAAATTCCAGATGCTCTATATTTTGTTTGGGTGGAGTATGGACATTGTTAGAAGGCTCTCAAAATATTTTTTTTACTTGGAAATCAATTTTGCAGCTGGATGATATTAATAATTAATATTAGTGCATTGATTTGTTTTATTTGCCTTACTCGACAGTGTTGTTAGGCTTATAAAATATCAACATTAACATAGGAGTGCAACTGGATAGATTTCAGTGCTGTCGATGCATAGTTTGCCCAACAGAGGTCGCACTGCGACTCCCCATTTGGATCATACCAGGCAAGTGGTCAGTCTGACAAACGTCACTTGTGAAAAATAATGTATCTACATCTTTGATTCCAACAAACTGCTAGATTTTGGGGGTATTTCATAATGGCGATGTGCTTGTGTTTCTATAAATATTGTGCCTAATTTCTGAGACATAAATCAAATGGGAAATATCAAATGAACTGACATCTTTATACATTATATATGTTTGTCTGTGAGGACTAGAAAATATACTGTTCCAGTATGTGTTTTGAAAATGATATGTAGAACACTCGTTTGTTGTGGTGCAGTGCTTTAATGCATCATCCTGAGAGCTGTTTTTAAAATGCTTCTTATTCATTTGCTGAGAGCATGAGCTCCATGTTGCTGTGATACTGCATTCAAGTGCATCAGCATACAGCAGCAGTACAACTAACTCAGCTTGACACGGCTCTTTTGACAGTCATCCCAAAGGACTGCAAAATCCTGTGCTTTGCACTTTTCTCCTCACTGCATCGCTTCGGAGAGTGCAAGGCGAGGGTGGTGGTGGAAAAAGTGTGTTCTGATCATCAAAGCAACTTACAACATAAAAATGTTTGGTCCTGCTTTGTGACTGGCACATTTCTGACTGCATCAGAGAATGAATGTGAAAATGATGTTGCTGTGGTAACAGTGAGGATCGCCTCAGCAGCACAAAAAGCTGCAGTGACTCAGCTGCTTGTACTTGCAGACCAACTCTGCCTGGCAACGCAAGCTGCAGGACACAAAAACCAAGCGAGTGAACAAAAATCTGCAGATGAAGCCGATAAGTGGCTAGTGCACTATAAGCTCTTTTTTCAATGAACGCTGGAATTCCGCCGCTATAGGCTGTGGAAAAACATGTAATTTAACTATGATATTGGTTTCTAGGTTTTGTTGTCGTTGTTGATTTTGTTGTACAACTTTTGGTTTTCTTGCTCAGCTGACTGTGCCACCCTAGTTCGAACTGGAGAGATCTAGATACAGTGACTCTATAACGTCGCTATAGTGACGCCTTTCTTCCTCAACCATTTGCTATCTTTTTCCTCCACACATTTGCATGCAATATGATATTCATCCATATACTATGTATATATTTATTAAATTGGCAACCATATGTAGGAAAAATGCCGTTTACAACTTTAGAAACATGTGCAACACAAGTCATTGATTTCAGTGAAACATTGAAGACATGTGAGGCTCTTTTTTTTTTTTTTTTTTTTGTAAAAGCACAACATTTTACATTATAATTGCTTGAACAAGCAGTTGGGAAAATGGATGGATGAATATAAAATACCGTATTTGCCGGTGTATTGGTCGACCTTTTTCGATCCAAAATCGACCGAAAAAAATCGACCTCGACTTATACACCGAGTCATAAAATTTAACTTCGTATTCATCGCTTCAAATGTGATGGTAACCAAGGCCGTTTCTCATGCATCTCATTGTGCGTTGCACTTAGAAAATTTGAACCGTGCGGCGTGCGCGAGTGCGCGGCCCGCTGGAAGTCCAATGAGGCGCCGCGATCTCCTGCGCGGTGCTTATAAAGTGCCCATCCGCTCGGCTTGGAGCTATTTCCGACCTCCCGTTGGTGCCGGGCGGCGTGCGCGAGCTCGCCGGCCGCGATCTCCTGCGCGGTGCTTATAAAGTGCCGATCCGCTCGGCTTGGAGCTATTTCCGACCTCCCGTTGGTGCCGGGCGGCGTGCGCGAGCTCGCCGGCCGCGATCTCCTGCGCGGTGCTTATAAAGTGCCGATCCGCTCGGCTTGGAGCTATTTCCGACCTCCCGTTGGTGCCGGGCGGCGTGCGCGAGCTCGCCGGCCGCGATCTCCTGCGCGGTGCTTATAAAGTGCCGATCCGCTCGGCTTGGAGCTATTTCCGACCTCCCGTTGGTGCCGGGCGGCGTGCGCGAGCTCGCCGGCCGCGATCTCCTGCGCGGTGCTTATAAAGTGTCGATCCGCTCGGCTTGGAGCTATTTCCGACATCCCGTTGGTGCCGGGCGGCGTGCGCGAGCTCGCCGGCCGCGATCTCCTCCGCGGTGCTTATAAAGTGCCGATCCGCTCGGCTTGGAGCTATTTCCGACCTCCCGTTGGTGCCGGGCGGCGTGCGCGAGCTCGCCGGCCGCGATCTCCTCCGCGGTGCTTATAAAGTGCCGATCCGCTCGGCTTGGAGCTATTTCCGGCCTCCCGTTGGTGCCGGGCGGCGTGCGCGAGCTCGCCGGCCACGATCTCCTCCGCGGTGCTTATAAACAGCCGCATGCGCACGGCCTCCCGGAATTTGAACACATTTCGTCAATAAATTTCGCATATTGAATTTTGAAGTTTAATATAATGCAACAATTGAGCTCGACTTATACAAAGGATATATCATAAAATCGTAAATTTCCGTCGAATTTTAGGGGGTCGACTTATACACCGAGTCGACCTGTACACCGGCAAATACGGTAAGTAAATCATTAGAAAGCTGCCTATTTCGGTAAATGTGTGAGTGTTCGGTTAACGCTTAGTGCAAAATTCACATATCCACAAACTAAATGACAGGTGTAATTTAGTAGCTTGGTAATGCCATGATAACTTGAACAAGCAAAATAAGCTTTTGTTGTCCTCATGGGTGTTTGCTTTTATAATGATACAATACACTTGTTTGTACATATAGTGCTTTTAAATGTATTCAATGCACTTACCCAAAGACCTCAAAGCGCTTTTTTCAAACCCTGACCCTGGGCTGCCACTTTTGTAATTGAATCGTGTGCCTCGTGCAACCCTGATTATTTCACCTGGGAAATGCTTCTCTGTTACAAGTTTAAACACGAGATAAAAACTTTCACACAAAAAAAAACTACTGTATTCAAATTCTTTGGTCATTGGTGAGACCCTGACCCACTTGACTATGTTAAATATGAATATGAGGCTAATATGAAAAACACCTCCATCAGTTCGACTGCACCATCCATCCATTTTCAACACCATTTCCCATTTCCTCTTTTCTTTGTATACAGAGAACCCCTGCAAGAGATTGGGCCTGTCCACGCAAATCAGTGAATAATTGATGCCCATTTAATTTCATTTATGTTTTGTAGGAAATCAAAGGGTTAATAGAAAGGGCCAAAAATGTATGTTTTGGTGGTTGTGCCCGTGATGTCATAGAGTCAAGTGTGTTCCCAGAGGACCGACCAACAACAGGAAGTCGTTGAGGCCGAAAAGGCAGCTGCACTGTGGGAGGAAACAAAGAAAGGGAGAAGCCAAATAGAGGGTGTCAATGATGACAGTGAGTGCCGGGCTGTGAGTCTTGTCGCGCTTCGCAAGTGCAACATCAGTGCAGAGAACATGAGTGTGGCTTTTAAGTGCCAAAACGACACTTTCAGTCCTGCTGGGGAAATGTCAGCAAAGAGTCAGCTCAGCAAGAGACAGCTTCACCACACCAAGTAAGTTGAAGTGATATTCTGGATTGACTTTTTTTTTTTAACACTTTCGGAAGCGGTAACTTCTGATGAGCTTTGTTTATAAATGTTCTTTTAGACACTTGATCTTAACCTTCAAGGAACATTAATCAATTAATCGACAACTAATTGATTCTTGAATTAGTCTCCTCGGATTTTAATAATCGAGAGACATTTTTTTAACTAAAGAGTGCCCAAATCTTCTGATTTCAGGCTCTCAAAAGTAATAATTCTCAGATTTCCCTACTCCTTCATGAAAGTGGACTGATTTGTCTTTTGCGTTTAATCAAAAGAAGACATTTTCAAACATGTTTAGTTGTTTTTTGATCACTAAATTATACAAAATAAACAAAAAGATTATGTTAATAAACAGTAAATAGGGAAATTTGGTTTTAATACACTTTAGTGCGAGGAAAATTGCATTTGATTAATTGATGGAATAATCAGTTACAAAAATATTTAATAGTGACTTAGATGGTTTTCATTAATTACCTAAGGAAATCTTCCATTTTCTAAAGATTGATTTATAGTGAGTGATTTGTCGGATGATGCATTTGGCTTTGTTGTTTCCTTTGTGTTTATATGTAAGCCATTTTAATTGTTATGAGCGATATGGCTTGGCAGTACATCCTTCAAAGTGTAAAATGAATTGCTTTCAGAGGGATGTCGCTTCAGAAATATGTCACTGTGAAACTCATTCTGGCAGTGCATTTCCTAAATTTATGCTCATGTCAACTCGTAAAGAGTTCATACTTCAACTTTTGTTTGTATGCAAATTTTCAACTTGGTTATTGACTTCCTCCTGTGTAGGTGGATATTAAGTTTATGTATTTTTTAATGCTTCTAAAACTTTGTCATGTATTTAAGTCTTTATTGTAAAAACTGCATAACAAGAATCTATAAGGATTCTTCCTTCTGCTTCATGTTGAAATTTTAGTCAGACTCATACTCTTCTCAAAATGCTGACGAGCAGGCACTCTTCTGAATCCAGTTGAACAACTGTCAGCTTCCAGAGTTTTCTTTTATTGTTCCCCAGCCAGTGAAACAAGTGAGAAGTTCCCACATTGAGCTCGCAGCTTAACACTCACAAAGTAAACTGCTGCCATGCACAGACTTTACAGTCTGCCCAGAATCCCATTTACCAGCTGAATAGTGCCACAAATACAATGTCACACCGGAGCATCTGTCTGTTCCCCACAAATAAAGCAGCACTTATTTTCCTCTGCTTGGTGTGAATTCTACAAATAGAGTAAATATTCAACTGTGAATGCAGATTTTCACTCGATATTGCCAAGGTCACAGGAATCCTAGCCTCATTGGCTAAAGGGATTTCCTGGTTTAATGCTGCCCAATAGAGAGAAGGTGGGAGGTCAGCATGATGTGCTTCTCTCAGACAGAGGGGCTGACATCATCGCCGTGGCATTGCTGGTTGCCTAGGAGAGAGAGGAGTAGAAAAGATGGGGTTCAAAAAGGGGGCACAGTGTTTTTAAGATGGATCCTTAGAGTTTTGTGAGAGCTGAGCAACATAAAAACCTGAATTCATTTGTCCCATCGGGAGTATTATTGTCTATGTTAAGGAATCCTGCTGGTATTTTCCTTCATGCAAATGTGAACGTTTTGGCTCGGATGCCGTAATCCCCTCAATTTGCATGATCCTATGGGCGGGAACAAAGATGTCTTCCCCAGGCAGTTTGTGCGTGTGTGTGTGTGCGCATCTTTTGTTAGTGAGAATTTCAGCTTTGTAACAGTCTCAGAATACTGCATTCTCCATAGCAGACACATTTGTTTTAGTCAGATAAGTTGTGAAAGACTTGGTACTCTTATGTTGTCTTGTTTTCCCTATACTCCTTGACCAAAATTGGCATATTGATCAGATTTCAACAGCATTTTTGCATGGCTTGCAGATAGAGATGATGGATTTCCCTCTGAGCTTTAGAGAAGATGCTGTAGCTTTAATAATTCATTAGCAGCTACATTTCGATGTGCGTGGTGTTTGTGCGCATTTCTTTATGATGCTGGGGCAGCGTTTCCCAACCTTTTGTGAGTCAAATCACATATTTTTGTTGAGGAAAAAAAATCTAAATTTTCTCAGAGGGAATACACATACTAATCATATCTTAGGTTTTATTTAGTGAAAATGAACAAAAAAAAAACATTAATTGCTGTTAAAAGAAATCTTCCCAATTGAATAGGGCAATGTCCCACTACATACCTGATGATCTCTCTTGGTACCATGGCTGGGAATGTTGTAACAATGGTCTTGTGAGTGTGAAGTCAGGCGTGTGGGCCTGGGTGTACGTCGTCGTAAATGTTTCAGGTTTACATCTGTCAACTGATGGTTATCCTTGGCTCGCATCTAGCAGGTCCATTTGGTTGCACCACTTCCTGCACCAGTGTCAACGTGCACGTCATATAATGGCCCAGAGCAACATCTGTATACACATGCAAGCTTCCTCATGACTTGTGCCATGTGTCAAATGGCAAAGAATGTTGTGTGAGTATTGATTTACAATATTTAAGTGAATAGTGTATTTTTTTCATTTTTGTCTATATGGCCCACTGGTATGTTTAATCATAAAACATTAATTCACATTTTGATTGTCCTCAGCAGTTTTTTTTTTTTTCATCCAACCGTCTACTCATTCATGTGAACAGGGACAAATGAATCATATTCAATTTTGACCCACGTCTGGCACTCCTCATGATTAATACGATGCACAGATGGTCCAAACTATATTACATCATGAAACTGTCTAATAACATTACCTCAGGGGGTATAATAACTGTGAATGAAGGTATATACCGATAGAGCATATGGAGGTCGTTATGTATTTAAAAAGTATTTTAATTGCTTCGGCACACGCTCATAAATTTAATTGTTACTGTAATGTGCAAAATTGCACCCTAACTGAGGACCAAACTCCAATGTTGTCCAGTGCACCGCAGATGGCCACTAGTTTGTTTTTGTGGTCTCATATAGACAGAAAAAGGTGAGTTTTGGAAATAAGCTGCCCAAGATTGTCTTGGAAAAAGGAATTTATTGCTCTGTCAGACAAGTTAATTCCATAGAGGATTTCCACAGGAAGGAGGTTATAGATTTTCAGACTCAGATCCCTCAGTTATTGGCTGTTTTCAGGCACCTGCGGGATTCCAATTGAATGTCTCAAATCTGTTCTCATATCTTTTTTACTTTTCCATGGTCATAAATTACATCTTCTGAATATACTTGTCTTTCATGAGCAAAGTGCATTGAGTTCAGTAAATCACCCAAGTTCTGGTTGATATTTTGACATTCTGCACGGGTGTGTGTTTGTGTCTGTGTGTGCGTGCGTGCGTGCGTGCGTGCGTGCGTGCGTGCGTGCGTGCACAAAATCAAGTGTGCGTATTTCATGCTGATAATCCTCTTATGGTCTATGCAACTGCAAATTCAGTACCGGAAAAAATACCCAAATGTGAGCTTTTGGATACACATGTAGTAAGTTACTGCAATTATGACTGAATGTTAAACGTTTTTCCCCCCTATTAATGAAATGCTTGATCATAATCCTGTTTTGAGATTCCTATCT
The DNA here is from genome assembly GCF_024217435.2 of Syngnathus scovelli. NCBI lineage: Eukaryota > Metazoa > Chordata > Actinopteri > Syngnathiformes > Syngnathidae > Syngnathus > Syngnathus scovelli. Next base: position 11,267,059 of record NC_090853.1, read on the forward strand.
TGAGGGCATCACAATCTGGTTCCCACTAGTGCATTCAGCAATAAATAATTCTGGCACTCCCAGCTACATATGTTTGCAGGGAAAATCCAAATCAAGCATGTCTGTCAACCCTCTAGGTGTGAATTTGTCTTAAGTACAGGGTTGCACGTTGTGTGTAGGGAAGTGTCTCAAGGGGAGATAAAAGGGCGCAGGGCAAGGACAGCCAAGTAGATCCTGTCTGGATGCTGCTGACATCTCCTGAAAGCCTTGACCCACTTCCAAGTCTCCTCCCACCCAAACATGCTGCATACTGAAGCAGCTCAATGTCGATGTGCTGCGAAGCACTGCGTGCTGATGCTCAGATGCTCAAGAGGGAGGGTGTGCCTGCAATGAAGTGGCGCATGAATAAATTGTGTATTCTGCCATTACAAGGTGAATGCGAGTGCAGCGAGTTTGCCGACAGAAATGACCTTGACCAAAGTCAAAAGAAGAAAACTGCTGCACCTGCAAGTTTATCAGCACCTGCGCTTGTTTACAGCAATACACATGAGGGCCCAAGCTGAGGAATGCCAATAAACTGAGGAACGTTGTTGGAAAATGTGCATTGGACGTTCAGACAGCCAAGTGATAGGAAGGAAGTGGGGGAGACATTCACTTAGTCACAGCTGGTACACACGCACAGATTCAGACAGATTACGAGCAAGAAGACAAATTTTTTCACATGCACACACATTAGTGTATCACTAAGTAGGTATTAGCACACTTTTCAGTTTTGGACAGAGTACTCCGTGAGTATTTTAAGGCATTGTTTGCAGACAAAAGGGGAGAAAATGTTTAGTTGGGAAATAGTGGTCAGTTTTAAATTTGGTCGACAGAGACTGACATTCATGTGTTAGGTTTGCATGAATTATTACTAATCCAGTCATAATTGCACATTAAATTGCGATTAGAATATTGGCGTATATATAGTCTACTACATGTGGCATGTGGTACTACATTGAACGCACGCAACTCTAAATTGGGAAGCATTGCCCAAAATATGGGCTGAAGCTTTCCTCGTAGATTCTTTATTGAAATTTACCTTAAATAGAAACACAGTAATCTTATCCCCATTCAACAAAACTATGGTATCAATAAGGTGACCAATAAATGGACACCTCAAACGGCACAGCTTTTATCAAAAGTAATTTCAAGACACATTTCAGCGTCAAAGAAGCATTCTTTGCTGGTTAGAACGGACAATACTGCACTCGAGTCATTATGATGTTGCAGATGACAGCATTGCTTGTCTTTGAAAAACAGTCACTGGAGACACACACAAACACAAAGGCTCAGTCATAGCTGTGTGTTTTTGTGATCTCATTTGTCTTGCCTGTTTATCTCATTAGGATTGCTTGCGATAGCCTTTACAAGCACGCTCATTATCACCACCGGGACTGTCTTGCTGCATTTGTGTAAAATGTAAAGGTCACGGACATCGAGTCAACATATCTGCCTTTCACTGTTGGTGTTGGAGTCAAATGTTGAAAAATGACAAAGTGAGGCAAGTTTACAATAAGATAATTGCTCAACTCGAAACAAACATGTCAAGTTCATAATAACTGGTAGTTGTATATAGACCATGTTGCATATCCACAAGAACAAAAATTAGTCATTATTTTCAGTCAAAGGTTCATGTGTTGCCTTTTTGCATTTCCTTTGTTATAGATGCTGTGAGTGCAGTAGCTCGCTGTCCCACTGGTACTATGAAAAAGATGGACGGCTCTTCTGCAAAAAAGACTACTGGGCCAAGTTTGGCGAGCTGTGCCATGGCTGCAATGACCTCATCACCACTGGCCTCATTATGGTAAGAGGATTATACAGCTAACACTTATCTTTCCTTAACCTCCAGGGCCTCGGTTTTTACAGTGCATACATTGGCTTTTTGAAGACTGGCTCAAAAATTCCACTTTCTTATCAAATTTGAATAATAAATCCTTTTGGGGTTTTTGCTGATGGAAAAAATGCACTTGCCAGATATCGTAAATGCGAGTGTAAAAATGAGGATTAAATGTGCCAAGTCTGAGTTAAGATAAGCAGTACCAATGTAATGAAAATTATTTGCATTGTGTGATTGCAGCACTAACACTTTATAATTAATATGCTACAGACTTTCTAATATAGTTTCTGAATAGCATTTGGATGTGCGTTTGTATGTTCTCTGACCTAGGAAATGGATGCCTCAAATAATACAGACTAGATTCACTGCACATGATAAAATATAGTCTCCTCCTTGACATGTGTATCTCCTTTGCAGTGCAATCTCAATAATGTAACATCGCCGAGTCTTAAGCGAATTGGGGATCATCCCTCGTCCTGTGTGTCCTTCTCTGGTTTATTGATCTTCTCACAAAGAAAAATTATGTCTTTGACTTAGACAGTATGAGATTGACTTTCTATTTTTCACTGAATTCAGCAGAAGTCCTTTTATTTATACACTCGCCCAATTGGCATTCATCTTGTTCAAGCAAGTAATTTTTCAAAGATGCTGTCACTGATTTTCATTTATTCAAATTAAGCATGAAGTGGCATATTTGTGGTGTATTACTACCATATCAAATTGGTAAGCCCAGAAAGATGTAACAGCGCCCCATTGTAATGCAATTTAATTAAGAATTAAAAATGGTCTTTTATGGTGCAACAAAAAAGCATTAGTGCAGCTACTATTTTCAGAAGGCTTTGTGACTTCAAGTGAACGGCAAGTGGTTGCATTTGTTAATTATTCTGGGGGGTTTTGTTCCACTCAACTTTTAACGACTTCACAAGCTTGCAATTTCATCTCAGCTTTTCTTATCTAAAAATGAAATCAACCTAATTCACAGGCTAATAGACAATTGAGATACTATTATTGCCTCAGTCTGATTTGTTCCAGCCAAATTACAATTAATTATCTGTCCCCATCTTAAAACAACACGCATGATTCAAGAGTCTAGACAGTTTGAGTAATTAAAAGTGGCTCTTGGTAGACTTTTTTTTTTTTAAACAAGCTTTCGTCTTCCTGCAAATAAAGTTGGCTGCGTTGTGAGAACCACTTCTCATTCATTTAAGATGCATGTACAATGTTTGCCAATAAGTCACCCCGACTTACATACAGTAAGCACTGTTGAGTAGATATTCAAATGTATACAATAAAAGTCAAAGTTAATATTTGGTCGCAACCAACAGATTTTCTGTTGATTTTAGCTCACCTATTTTTTGGTCTATAAAAAAAGCCACAAGATATTTTTCTGCTCAATACATCACTAGCATCGAAGCAGGAGTGCATTGCGTTCATTCGACTTTTCTCATTGGCGCCTGGAGAGAGCAGTAACTCACTTGTCAGACTCCACTCAGGTCAATTATGACCTTTCCTGAGGATGTATGTGCTAAACTGAGACTTTCACTCTTGTAATTTAATTACCGTATATCCTGTCCCACCCTCACTCTGCTCTTATCATTGTTTTGCTTTGAGTAGACAAATCTGCAGACAGAATAAAAAAAGCTGCAAAGTGCAAAAAATAATGCTGAGTAGTGGTATTTGATTTGTACGCCAGTGATTCAGGATGATGAATTATTTCTACTCAGACGGCGCCAGGAAAAAACCTTTGACCCGTTCTAAAATTACTTTTTTGTTTGCATAATTCTCCTTTTTTTTATCATTTAAGAGCACCAAACAGTAAAGATCATAGATGACCCAAGTGAACATAAAAAGACAGTTTTTCAATGGTGATTTCAGCTACCTGGCGCTGTGCTGTGTGAATTGTCATATTTAATATTTAATTTAATAAGTGGTGGCCCATTCTTAGTGACAACAACCACAATCGAGCGTTTTCAATAACTGTCATAGAGTCTTACACATACATCTCTGTGGGGATACGTATTTTGGCCCAATATTAGAATTACTTGAATTCAGCAACACTGGAGGATCTCCAAACTTGAACGGCCTTTGCTGTATTATTTTAACTTTACTTTTGTTTATTCATCTATTTATTTGCTGAACTTAACATTAAAGTGAGGAAATTATGTAAAAGAAAAAAAAAATCAAAATACCTTTTCATGTCACGACCGGACATTATTGTTGAGTTAGTACTTTCTCCATAGTGACTTTAGTTTAGTTATTTGGTGCTATACTATCAGTGCTGTTGCATTTAAATTTTGATACTTTCATGGGATACTTTTTTTTTTCCTTGTTTTGTTTGAAAGTAGCAAGCGATCACATGCCGCGCAAGTGAAATCATGTACTTTCCCCGAGTTTTTTCCGTTTTGTTCTGAAACGAACGTGTTATGTGTGTCATCGATCATTCAAGGACAATGGGGAGAACACATTGTGTACTGCATATCATATAAATGAAATGCTTTTAGGATCTGCTTGCAATTAATTGAATGTGTTATCATGACACAGCAAATATAAAATATTTTAATTTAAAGGGCAAAGTAGAAAATGCTATATCATGTTGGTCACAACATGTTCATAAGTAAATTATAAGCCATCAAATATTTAGTTTATTGTTTAGCACATATTATTACAGCAATAACAGTGCAAAGAGGGAGACGAAGCCTAGGGCTTGTAGAGAGCTCCACTCCTGTTATATATACAAAAAAGTGCTGTGCAGGCAAATAAATAAATAAACAAAATCATAACAAGCTAAATATTAATTCATCATATATATAGTATTTAACACAGACACACACACACATACATACAGTGCCTTGCGAAAGTATTCGGCCCCCTTGAACCTTTCAACATTTCGCCACATTTCAGGCTTCAAACATAGATATAAAATTTTAATTTTTTGTCAAGAATCAACAACAAGTGGGACACAATCGTGAAGTGGAACGAAATTTATTGGATAATTTAAACTTTTTTAACAAATAAAAAAGGCGTGGCGTGCAATATTATTCGTCCCCTTTGCGCTAATACTTTGTAGCGCCACCTTTTGCTGCAATTACAGCTGCAAGTCGCTTGGGGTATGTCTCTATCAGTTTTGCACATCGAGAGACTGGAATTCTTGCCCTTTCTTCCTTGCAAAACGGCTCAAGCTCAGTGAGGTTGGATCGAGAGCGTTTGTGAACAGCAGTCTTCAGCTCTTTCCACAGATTCTCGATTGGATTCAGGTCTGGACTTTGACTTGGCCATTCTAACACCTGGATACGTCTATTTGTGAACCATTCCATTGTAGATTTGGCTTTATGTTTTGGATCATTGTCCTGTTGGAAGATAAATCTCCGTCCCAGTCTCAGGTCTTTTGCGGACTCCAACAGGTTTTCTTCCAGAATGGTCCTGTATTTGGCTCCATCCATCTTCCCATCAATTTTAGCCATCTTCCCTGTCCCTGCTGAAGAAAAGCAGGCCCGAACCATGATGCTGCCACCACCATGTTTGACAGTGGGGATGGTGTGTTCAGGGTGATGAGCTGTGTTGCTTTTACGCCAAACACATCGTTTTACATTGTGGCCAAAAAGTTCGATTTTGGATTCATCTGACCAGAGCACCTTCTTCCACATGTTTGGTGTGTCTCCCAGGTGGCTTGTGGCAAACTTCAAACGACTTTTTATGGATATCTTTGAGAAATGACTTTCTTCTTGCCACTCTTCCATAAAGGCCAGATTTGTACAGTGCATGACTGATTGTTGTCCTATGGACAGACTCTCCCACCTCAGCTGTAGTTATCTGCAATTCATCCAGAGTGATCATGGGCCTCTTGGCTGCATCTCTGATCAGTCTTCTCCTTGTTTGAGATGAAAGTTTGGAGGGACGGCCGGGTCTTGGTAGATTTGCAGTGGTCTGATACTCCTTCCATTTCAATATATATGCTTGCACAGTGCTCCTTGAGATGTTTAAAGCTTGGGAAATCTTTTTGTATCCAAATCCGTCTTTAAACTTCTCCACAACAGTATCTCGGACCTGCCTGGTGTGTACCTTTGTCTTGATGGTTGTCTCTGTGCTTTAAACAGAACCCTGAGACTATCAAAGAGCAGGTGCATTTATACGGAGACTTGATTACACACAGGAGCATTCTATTTATCATCATCAGTCATTTAGGACAACATTGGATCATTCAAAGATCCTCACTGAACTTCTGGAGTGAGTTTGCTGCACTGAAAGTAAAGGGGCCGAATAATATTACACGCCCCACTTTTCAGTTTTTTATTTGTTAAAAAAAGTTTAAATTATCCAATAAATTTCGTTCCAGGTTTGATGAATATTTACTTTATCAATTGACACTAGTGAGTCATTTCTAAACAGTGGTGCCGATGGTTCATATCTATTTGAAAATGAGATCATTCTTAGGGACTTATTTTGTATGATGAGTAGTTTGTTGAGGTATGTTGGATATGTGGCTGCCCAGACTATGTTGCAGTAATTGAGAAAAGGAAACAGGAAGCTATAATACAGAGTGAGATGAGCAGAAGGATGGACCAGGGGACAAACTTTTCGTGAAATACCTAGCATTTCCATAGATCTTTTGCAAACCAAATCAATATGTTCAGACCAGTTTAATGATTCGTCTACTATAACACCTAGGAATTTGGTGCTAGTAACTTGTTGGATTTTGTTATTGTTTATGTAAATTTTGGTCTGTTCTTTGGGGTAAGATTTATTTATATTGCAGAAGATCATGAAGGTAATTTTTTTTTATATTGAGTGTCAACTTATTTGTTTTGAACCATTTTGTAACAGAGGACAACTCAGCATTCACGCTTACAATGATGGAATTAAAATCATCATGGGTGGCAATGAGGTTGGTATTTGAACAGCATCCTGTTTCTGTTTGAGTGGTTTTGGTTTCTACTTTTAATTCCATTTTGCTGATTGTGGGCAGTACAGCAACACATTAGCACACGGTTTGTGTGTGTCTAGTTGGAACACCACCAATGGAAAGTCCAGATGTGGGATGTAACTGGTTGGTGACCTTCTGTGGGTGTGAGGTGGGTTTGTGTTTCATAAGAATGTTTTTGTGATGTCTGACGACATGGAGACATGAAGTATCTGTTCTTCATTGTTAAAAAATGGTAACTGATGAAGAATTGTGTTTGTGTGAATCCCAATATGTATGGCAGGCCTGCAGTTCAACTATTTCTAGTCCTCCTGTATACAACTGGCATTTCAATACTCATTAGTGATATGTGAATAAAAACTTTGTTAGCTAATGAAGTGACTTTTGTGACAAATTAAATAAAAAATTACCTGGACAAACATTCTGAACACAAATGCTACTGAAGTGTAGCACTGTTTCACCATTGTTGACATGCCCAAAAACAACACTTAAACTCAAAACCTATAATATCATAAATGGGTAAATGCTAAGCACAAATGAAAACACTAATGTCTTGTCAATAAAATTGTGTGCTTATTTTAGCGTGGAGTTTTTCACATCCTGAATTGTGTGTAGGCTGGGTCATCTTTTGACCACTAAAGAAGGTAATCGAGCCAATGTTAAAACAAACAATTTGCCTCATTTCCAAGCCAGTACCACATGAAAATATTGTAAAATTAGTAAATGACTCAGATGCTTTTAAGAAGTTCCCCTTTCCGCAAGAATTTGTGACGAATTTGTGACAATCATGTATTCTATTTTGGGAGATGGGTTTCACCCTTGAAATGTTTTGCGGTCCCGATCTTATCTGGAAGATTTGATAAGCCCCATTGTGGCACATGGACACATCAGCAAATGTGAATAATCTCCTCCACTACTGCATTGACATGCTCATTGAGGAAACAAGTATGTCACACTTAGCAGTGCAACCAGCAAATTTCAATGTAGCTGTGCTCACTTTTTCACTTTGAGGCAATAGCACATGAGCCATGTGAGTGTTGTTGCTGTAGTTGATGTGGATTAATGTTTTTGCAGGAGTTCGAATCATGGTATACAATAAAAGTATAGTGGCCAAAATATAGCGTCTCTAAAACTTTTTAAATAATAAATTTTAAAATGTCTAATTTTGTGAACCATTCCCCATAGCATCGATTGTAACTTATTTATGAATTCTTAGCACGCACATGTCTGGCCGCCTATTAATACCTCACCACTGAGATGGCCTTGAGCCCATGCATAATACAAGGGGGCAGGTCAGCACACTGAGACGGCAAGGACAAGTGAAATGCTGCTCTGACGTAGGAGTGACACAGTGGTGTGATAGAGATTGGAAGAGAAAGTAAGGACAGTGTTAATAAGATTAACAAAGCTCACGCGTTGTGTATCACATGCTTGTCCACAGCATGGCTCCAGTCCATCAACACTGTGACTTGCTCTCTTTGCTTTATTTGCTCATTTGGTGAATTCCTCTGGCCCCTGTTTTTGTTTGTGTGGGCGGAGGAGACTTCCTTTTCTTATACTTCTTCTTTACTGTAATATGAACTTTTCAAAATACAAGAACTGTGTCTGTGTGTGAACTGCCTTCATAGCAATAATAAATCCAAACATATTTTGCATTTGTAACATCTTAAATAGAGCTGTTAGTGTCAAGCTAAATACAGTACATATTTAATGCATATACAAATAATACTGTATATCGCGTTGTCTTGGAAAAGTTATGAAATTTGGAAAGTTATGAACTCCATAGTTCATACTGGAGGTCTGTGTGGATGTAGTTTCCCATAGCTGACATGTTGTGAAATAAAATTTAGACTGTGCAACTGAATGAACAGCACCAAATACTTCATTGAACTCCATTTGCCTCAATTGCTTCAAGACTTTATTACTCAATCGATATTTCAATTACTATGGCAATTTCTTGTAACTGCTCATCAGTGACCAGAGAGTGAAAATAATACAAAATGTAATAATATTCCAATGTAAACAGTATATGGAAACAGTAATTGTACATTACCAAATATTAGCGTGAGGGTCAACCAAATTGTAGATCATTGAACCTCATGATGAAATAAGACTAAATGGTAATATGATTTAGTTTGCTAGGGCAAATTCCACAAGATTTTTTTTTCCCCATTTCAACATGTAAGTCACTCTGTTGGGGTTAAAATGTGCCGAAGTGGGAGATTTGAAGGAAAGAATAGGCATTTGCTGATGACACAAGAGTGTGTGTGGGGGGTGAAACTGCCGGCCGGCGCGTGTGCAAGAGTGGGCGGGACCAAGCAGTAAGTGATGAAGTCATAGCTAAAGTAGGCGAGCTGGGAGGGTTTGGTGGAGGAGGGCCGACAAGAGGGATGAGCTCAGCTGCAGAGGCATGGGTTTGCTCACCTCCCCGCCCTCCCAGTGCAGCTTCAGCGTTCTGCCGCTGTGACCGCTGCCTGCTCGTGTGTATGTTTTGTGTACTGAGGCCGCCTATTCTCTTTAGAATGTACTAGAACAGAACAGAGGCACCAGCTTATGGTGGCCGACATGGTGGGAGACCTGTTTTTCTGGAGCTTCTGCTGTCTTCGGCTGTGGAAAAGGGACAAGAAGGTGAGTGGGAGTACGGATGCTGATGCGGATGATGCATAGTATGCATGAGCCGGGAGAAGGCAATTGGTTGACATGGTTTGCCGGCTCCTGCGTGCACTTTCCTCCATTTTTTTCCTCCCTTTTAAATTTAAAGCCGATAGCAGCGGAATATGTGTCATTTCAATATGGGTCACTTTAATGCTGCGTAATTCCAAAGCTCTCCTCTTTTCTGAGATGCGCTCAAGGCTTTTTCTTCATATAAAACTGATAAGCCATTGCACATCGGCATTATTTTTTAGAGAAAATGGATGTCCTGATTGTTTGATCATTCTTAAGTTGTCATCTCTGCCTAACTGGACCATAAATCCTTAGTGCCACAGTGAGTGTGATTTCTACAGTTATAGATGGAAAGGGCTAAATACATTAGCAGGGTCTTAAAAGCCAGGCCTGTATGTACGTACGGTAGAAGGGGGTTTCCACTCTGTACATCAATGTAGCCTACTGTCTTCCTCTCGCTTCCTAATTGTATTTCCCTAAATAATGTCTTCTGCAACTCTGAAGGGCAACATCACTTCTGATATAGAGGCCTGATCTTGATTATATTTGGGGGTTTTGCACAGGAAATGGTTTTGTCACATTTGAGTGAACTGTGAGGGAAGTATCTGTGACCAACTGAAATGTGTTGTTTTGGCTTTGTTGTCAAAATAGAATTATGACATTATTGAAGCTGTGGGCCCATGGATGTGTTAAGGACTTGTTTGGTGTTGTGGTCAAATTTCTTACAAGCAGTTTAAGCAGAGCCAAATCTGCGTTTAATTTGGTGAACCCATTGAGAAACATTGTGTCCACAGTTGATGAGGTCATTGTCTTCTAAACCAGACTATCTTAATGGTTCTAAAATGTTGTTCATAAATCGTGTGTGCTTACGTGTTTATTGGCTGTTACAATCTTTAGTTGTGTTTTTTTTTTTTTTTAAATAGTGGTTTCCAACCGCAAATGCTTGACCTCGGTATCAAGCTCTTTGTCCAGACAAGCAATCATCACCCAGTGAATATTCAGCATTTGGCCAGATGTCAAGCATCATTTGAGATTGCAATATCCACATGTTTTCCTGTTTGGAATTGGACATAAATTACACAGATTGGCTCAAAATTGTGTCTGTGCGCATTTCAGAAGCAAGCAAAAGGTCACACGTTAAAACAAACAAACTTGAAGGTGTGACTTCATCTTTGCAAATCTTGCCATCGTGATATCATAGTAAATGTTATTGTGACAATGAAGTCAGATGTTCATAAGAGAAGAATGAGCAGTGAGCACATTCAAGTCAATTGCTTGTCACCATTTTGTGTTAAGCAGCAAGGTAGGACGCCTGTCTGCCACTGACCTACATTTCAAAAAGTAAAACTTGTTTTGATAAAAAATAATAACTTAACGCTAAGCACAAACTCAAGACGTGCTGCCCTTTAAGGGCCTGAATATGTTGGCAATAGGGAACGTAAAACAATGACCTCATTTGTGTTGTGAGCCCCGCAGCCATTAAAGTAGAAACTGTGTTGCAAAATAATAAGCTTCCCCTTGAAGCCACCAAACAGTTCTGGTTTCTTTTGTGGGGGATACATTTGTTCTCTTAAAAGATGGTGCCACAAGGCCCTATGGTTCTCAGACACACTCAGTCACACACTCCAAACCATGATGAGATCATACACAGTTGATAAACTACAACAGCCTGATCACAGACGTCAGACGATCTCATTTAGTTGGTTGCTCAACAGTCACATGGTGGACACAAGCATTCTCCTCACAAATCTCTCAAACATTAATATCTTCCACTTTTATAATTGCCACCTTGGGGTGGATGCATTTCCTCCGCATGACGACCACAGCTGTCGTCTGTCGTATGTGGTTTTTGTGTGTATACTTGTGTGCGTATGTGTTTGCGTGTGTGTGTGTTTAAGCAAATGGCAGCTGCGGTGTCATGTTGTGCAGAGCCGCACACCCTTTTCATCCCTGTCCAGCTGTCCTCTCTTCTTCCTGTTTCCTGGCGTACACACACACACACACACACGGGTCATGTTTCCATCACAACAGAGACACCGCACTACATTCATTTCCTGAACTCCTCATTTAATTGGTTATCCAGTAATAAATTATTTTGACTTCACGGGTCCTAAATAATGTATTTCTTTTATATGATTTGTTTATACTGCTGCTTCTTTCCTCCTTAATTGTTTGAGATGGTGTTTGCATGCAATAAATGTCAAATCATGTCATAAAATAACTGTTTATGGCCCCTATGTTAACATTTCTCATCAAATCATAATAAATCTTTCATTCAAGCCAATTTAGGTCTTTTTTTTTTACTATGACCTCCAAAATCATCTATATGCTCCTGTCATCTCTGTGTGTGTTTTTGTTGTCAGTGCTCTTCTCCCCAGAGGGTGGAGCAGGAGGCATGTGGCTTTGGAAATTGATTTAATTGATTCTACTTGGAACGGTGCTGCCCATGTTTCCTCCTCTTTGTCTCGGATTTCTCCATTTCATTTTGTTTCAGTTTGACTTTTTAAAAGGGACTCTTTAGAAATGACGTGGTGTTGATGTTCACTAATCAATGTCACAAGCGTGTGTGTTTAGTCTGGAACAAAACAGCTTCAGATTTGAGTATAACATATATGTTATAGGTCTTGTGATTTATCTGATGCAGTTAGTGAGTTAATGTCATTTGTATGAACAAATGAAATCTGCAGAGGGATCTGGTTGATTTATAATGCTCATTGCTGCCTCTGTTTTTGGCTCTAACTCAATTCTCTTGCTTTTTGCACAACCGCCCTAAGCTCAAGAAGAGATCTGGCAGCAGCAAATGTAATCTACCAGACCTTGCCCTACTTCTCACACCACTCACAGGCCTTGTTTTGCTTCCTTGGACATGGCTATACCCGATTCACAGTGCAGTTTTGTTTTTCTCTCTCACAGGTTGCAGGGGAGCAAAAGTATCACCCTGAATGCTTCACCTGTCTGAATTGCCGAACATTCATCGGTGATGGAGACACGTATGCTCTGGTGGAGCGATCCAAACTCTACTGGTGAGCGATGACTTTTGACAAGTGTTTTTAATTTGGCAGAAGGAAGTCTGCCTCGCAATTCAGAAATTCAGGGTTCAAATAATGTCTCTGGTTGGTCATTTGTCTACATGTGCTCTGCAATTGGCTGGCGATGACCGCCCTATACGTCTCAGGGGCCGGCCATTTCGTCTTGTATTACCAATTGGTGTTGACTGAAAATGACATCGCAGTGCCAAAGGGCTCAGGTATTAACTGTGATGTCATTTTCAGTTGACAGCAAATGGCAGTGCAAGATAAAAAGGCCAAGCCTTAGAGGTCCTGTTTAGAAAAAGGGGACAGAAATAAAAACATGTTTTATCATCCAATTCAGCAATTAATCTAAAAAGACGAGTCTACAGTTTCATTGATGACTAAAAGAATCGTTAGTTGCAGTCCTAGTTGCGTGTCTTTGTATTGAAGTGGTCATTGTGGCCGCTAAAGTCTTGCAATGCAACTTCTGGTGTGGGTTGTGACCCAGAATTTATTTTAGCTGCTGCTATTGCAAACTAAAATCTAAAAAAAAAAGAAATAAAATATCTAAGCCCTTTTGAAGTGCACCCAAAACCACAAATAAGAAGCAGTCGACCAAAAAGAAATTGAATATAATTTTTCATGAGCTGTATAATTGCAGCTTGAGTGCACACTTTTTAATCACGCTCAAATCAGGAACACTTCCAAAGACTTTCTGAAGCCACATGAAGTCGTGAAATCTATTAAAGACACTGTAGAAACCTTTCATTTACATGTTTTGGGTGCTAAGTGATGTTTTGAAACTCAGACCAATCTGCATGAGTCATCTAGACACTGTTTGGATGTGGCAGTAATTGGGCTTGCAGTTTGACCAAATCTTTAATATGCCTTGGAGCCTTTCAGTATGTGTGTCAAATAGTGCTTACTGTTAGCTGGGTGAGCTGTGGGGGTTAGTATGTGGCATCTCTAGCTTTGGCTTGAAAGAAAAAAAACAACTCATGCAGTGGTTTTAGTGAGAACTTATTGCTCGACAAGACACAGCAACAACCAGTGTTTGGTCTTCATTCTTAAGAGGAAATGATGTTTAAAAAAAAAAAAAAAAAAAAAAAAACATAACATAAATGATACAGGTGCGGTGTTCTCTGCAGTTTAAAGTCACTGAGTCAATCATGATTAAGAATTCTGTACCTCTCAATGTTTTCTGCCCTCGCTCCAGTGGACACTGTTACTACGAGACTATCGTCACCCCCGTGTCGCTGCCGGACTCGCCATGCTCGCGGATCCCTCACACGGTCACGCTGGTGTCGATCCCCGCCTCCGCTGAGGGTACTAACGGGCGACGGGGGAGGGGCTTCTCGGTGGCTATCGACCAGCCGCTCAGCCCCAATGAAGGCTGCAGTCCTGAACTCGGACGCACCGTCAGGGTCTCTCAGTGAGTATGCAAGCCCATGTTTTTGTGAACAAAAAGGAGGTCAATAAATAATGCAATGACATATTTAACAGTGCCAGACAAGAGATGAATGATTGTATTTAATAGTAAGTGTGAGTAATCTTCCTTTGTTGTGAAAGTGTTTTATTCCTCCTCCCCAGGGTTGATGCTGATTGCTTTAGTCCAGATGTCAAAAATTCCATCCATGTGGGAGACAGGATCCTAGAAATCAATGGAACACCCATTCACAACGTTCCTCTGGATGAGGTATTTGCCACACAGCCCGCAAGCCAATTTATTCATTATGCCACTTAGGGATTCCCTGCTGCATTTGATGCATAATTTTGTGAGCCAAACCATTTGATGTGCCTCTAATTGTACTTGTGGTTAAAAAGATTATCGTAATCATACATTTATGGAATTATGAAAACAAATGATGGTAACACTTAAAAAAAGTGTGTAAAAGCATTTCTCCACGATTACTTTTATCATGACATTAGATTGACCTTTTATTGTGATATTTCTCAGATCGACCTGCTCATTCAGGAAACAAGTCGGCTGCTGCAGCTCACCATCGAACACGACCCTCACAGTCGGGTGCAAGACGGGAGCTCTTCAGAGTCTGGGGAGCAGGTGGATGGCCCACTTTCCCCGCCACTTTCTGCGGGGCCCAGCCCCATCTTACCCATCCTGCCTATCACACAATCCCCCATCCCTGACATGAGCAACTTGAAATCACGCCTTGTCACGTAAGATGTTACTAACTTTGTTTTCTTATTTGCAGTAATTTGTCGATGGTTGAATTGGCAAAAAGTGTGTGAACATTTTGCACTAAATCTACTGTTGTTTGTTTGCACCACTTACTTTTAAGCTTAAGGAATGTTTATGCTGTTCTATAACTTCTTTACAATGCAATAAGAACTGTAATTGTATAATTACGTCTTCCTTTATAATGTGCACTGTAATGCTGTTTTGCACATTTTTCACATTAAAAAAAAAAAATTCAATAAAGCTTTTGTCTTAGCTCTCATGGGTCATTGCTGTTAAGTGTATGTTCTCTACCAACCCTCATAAAAATGTCTAACATAAAATGCTGCATCAATTTTTCCAGGCGGAGCTACAGCATCGAAAAGTCGCCAGGCTCCAGCAAAGCTGCATCCCCCATCTCGCCGAGGAAAGACATCAACCGCTCCGAGTCGCTTCGAGTCGTCTCCAACCGGACGCACCGCATCTTTCGCCCGTCTGACCTCATCCACGGAGAAGTGCTCGGGAAGGGCTGCTTTGGACAGGCCATCAAGGTACATTTGATGCTATTACATTTAAGTGGAGCACATAACTGTGTTTGAGAGATGAGGGTGATGATGCAAGGTTCTGGGTTAGAATCTCAGCGGTGTTGGCCCTCGTTCAATGTCAGCTGAAATTGGCTCTCGTTCACCCGCACCTCTAATACGCACAAGCAGTATGGTGAACTTATGAATTGCCTCCTGTTGAGGATTAATTCCAGTTGCTCTTGACTCCAGGTGACCCACAGGGAGACAGGAGAGGTCATGGTTATGAAAGAGCTGATTCGCTTCGATGATGAAACGCAGAGAACATTCCTGAAAGAGGTGAGTGATTGAGGGAGGATATCCTCTTTTCTTTTTTAAATGCATAGCAGATGAATGATGTTTGTCGTCACCTCTGGGTGTAAAAGGAATGTTTTAAAAGGAACGCCCTTTGTGGAATGATCACAATATTGCACGAAGGTGTTCCTTTGGGCGGATCAAGTGACGAGAGAATGACCTCAAAGGTACTTGGCGATACGGTCCAGCCCTCATGATGACAGTAGGTGGTGTCCTCTGAGGTTCACATGTTGATGATGGTGGTTTAGTGCCAAGGAACAGAGGATGGAACCTCCTTAGAATAATATCCTGAAGTGCTTGAAATAGGCTGCTTGGATGCAGCGTCACCACAAGTCTTCATTGGAGATGGACTAAAGGTAGTAGTGCCATCTAGAGGCAGAAAAAAAATCTTAGGTTGACCTTTATGGGTTGAAACATGTTTTATACATCTTCTATGTAATAAAAATATAACATAATAAATATATAATATATAAAATCCTCTTTTTACACAATTAACTACAGAGTAGAACAGATTGAAATTGTTCCCTTTTTCGCTTTAATTACACAGAGTCATATGATTTCTACCGTTTCATTCATTGATACGGTGAAGTCATACTCTCAAGAATTTGCATAGACTATTGTAATAATTATAATGTTATTTTTGCACATGACAACATTGAAGCTACTGATTTCCTTGAAACATTGTGTAAGAGCGGGGCAGCATTTATAGTGGAAGAACAATTCCCTTACAAGAGGCAATCTATTTTTTTTATACACATACATGAGTAGAATGGACTACTAAACAAACTAAAAAAAGAAAAGGATGACTCATCATGACAGCACAACTAAGAAGTTTTTATTCTGGTACCATTAGTTTGGGAAACAGCCCTAAACTCTAAAACTGACCACCAAGCAATTACTGTATGTGAGAAGGCGTTGTGAATTCTCTGCTGTTGACTCGGAAGTTATAAAACTGTCGTCGTGTATTGTCTCATCAGGTGAAGGTGATGCGTTGCTTGGATCACCCCAATGTGCTCAAATTCATCGGCGTCCTCTACAAAGACAAGCGACTGAACTTCATAGCAGAGTACATCAAGGGTGGCACCTTGAGGGAAATCATCAAGAAAATGGTAAGAGGAATTTATGTGCTTGGGGAGTACATTTTAAGTGACTCTGGTCCTTTTTTTTTTTTTTTTTTTTTTTTACAATAGTCAGTCCAAATGAAGGTTTATATCTATTTTATGTCGCATTTTTTCCAATGTTAATGTCAATATCTCTTATCTCTCTCAGGATAGCAACTACCCTTGGAACCAGAGGGTCAGTTTTGCCAAGGACATAGCTGCGGGCATGGTGAGTTCATGAATTCCATTTGGATTAGCTCAGTGTTTGTTGTGTATTTGGCTTGCCATTTGCACAATGATCAATGTCACGCATGACTTGAATTCCTGTTGTCACAATGTTGGCCTCTTGAAGTGAAACAAGGCACTTTTGTTCCCATGCTACATTTTTTTTTTTTTTTTTTAAACTAACACTGCAAACGTTTGTTTTCTTGTCTGTCATGTAGTCATATCTGCATTCCATGAACATCATCCACCGAGACCTGAACTCTCACAACTGTCTTGTCCGGGAGGTAAGAACTCTTATCTTAAAGGACATGTTTTCTTTGCACATTCAACACAGTGGATCTGCCACTTGAAAAAACAAGGCTGAGCTTTGTTAACACAAATTGCACTTCTTACAATGCACTCTTCAAGTTTATTTTAATCAGAGAGTAGGTAACTACTAAGTAAATCTCAAAGAGCAGATTGTAGTTGAATATGCTGCAATTTCTGTGGATTTTTTTATATTCATTTATTTAATCTATGATTCGTCAGTAAAGATTGAATAGAGGACATGTTTTATGTCTTTGTGAAGAACAACACGGTGGTGGTGGCAGACTTTGGATTGGCCCGACTCATGGTGGATGACAAACACGAAGAGAAGTTTTCGCAGGGTAAACTGCCGGGTCTGAAGAGGCCCGATCGCAGGAAGAGGTACACCGTGGTGGGGAACCCTTACTGGATGGCACCTGAAATGATCCATGGTATGTATGTGGAGAAAAATGTTTTAAAATATTTTATTGAGGCATAGTATAAAAATACATGACAAATAATTACTCTTGACTTAATCTGATTTGTTCTTTTGCTTTCACAGGAAAGAGTTACGATGAGAGGGTGGACATCTTCTCATTCGGTATTATGCTATGCGAGGTGAGTTATCCTCCATTGTTGTGTTGTGCATTAAAAGTAGGGGAGGCAATTCTGATATGTATTTTAGTTTTAATACAGATCAGGGATTCAATGTTTCTACATGTAAATCTATTTGAGGCCCAAACAATTGTCTACTTTCTACCAAGTCGAGCTCACAGTCAAGTTCTCCAGAATCCCAATGCGTATTTGTTCATCATTCACTCGTGTTTGAGAAAACCTTTTACAAAAGTTCCAAAGAACTCAAAACTATTTCCTAGTGATGTAACTAGTGTGTTTTTTTCTCTGGCCACACGCCCTCAAAACTATTTGCTAGTGATGCAACTAGTGTGTTTTTTTTCCCTGGCCACACTCCATTAACCTCATCTGGGCACAGATGAGTTGCTCAAAGACTCCAGAATATGACCAAAGGGGACAGTATTACATCAACGCTAAAAGTTGTCTCATGTGGTTGGTTACTGCCAGGAAGGCAAAATGCCTCCATGGTCTGCTGGAAACAATCAGTTTTGGTCTGGAGGTTTTATTTGCGCACAGCTGCAGAAGGGCAGAATTCCTTCATTTATGCTCACTCTTATTTTTTGTGTGGCCTTTCAGATCATTGGCAGGGTCAACGCTGACCCAGACTACCTCCCCAGGGCAGTGGACTTTGGACTGAACGTTTCGGGCTTCCTTGAGCACTACTGTCCTCCCGATTGTCCCACGGCCTTCTTCCCCATTGCTGCTGTGTGCTGTGACCTCGACGCTGATAAACGGTCAGATAACTCATGGAACGGGACAGTTTAGACAAAATGTGATGCCTTCCTCTCTTTAGGTGTAAATTTAAGCTCATCCGCTGGTATTAGTTGGAACTAAACGCGGCGTAACCGAATTGATGACACAATTGGCGTTCTTATTCAGTGTTGCTAATCTTTCTCCGTAGCCCGGCTTTTACCAAACTGGAGGAATGGTTGGAAAATCTGAAGATGCACTTGGACATGGGCCTGCCGCTCGTGTCTGAAGTGGAACAGCTGCACAAGGCATTCTGGGAGAACAACAGCATCACTCGGTCCGAGAACGGCCTGCACATCCACCCTGATGAGCGAGAGTAAAGCATGATGGGACAGGAGAAGGGTCCAAGTGACGGTCTGCCCCCTGCGGCGACGGAATCGTGTCTTGTAACTCGGGCCACGCCCCAAGCAGATGCAATACGTACAGCTTGGCTCAGGCCTGGCAAGTAGACTCAGGGGCACAAGCGTGCATCTGAAAAGCCACTTGTTCAAGATGAGCGCACATAGTCTTAAGTCCAGTGGAGAGATTGTCACTATGACAAGCCGGATTCTGCTGCACATGACACTCATGTAGAGCATGACGTATGCAATCAGCATCCACCTTCAAATCATAGCTCCACCCTTTGCATAATGTAGATTTACATTTGCAGTTACTAGAGAAGATAATGATGTGACTTAGGCAGCAAGTTTGGACTTCTACAGGAAGCATTGCTACCTTGATTTAGTCACATGTCCTGTTTGTCACATAATGTGTACAAACCCAGTTGAATTTAAAATTTCCTCTATCGTTGACTAGAGAGTGCATGGCTGTACATTTTGGCTTCATTCTTATTCATCATGTCCCGGAACTGTTAATGCTGATTGTGTAGCGCTGATTCAACTCTGAGGTGCGCACACGCACGCACACGCACGCACGCACACACACACACACACACACACACACACACACACACACACACACACACACACACACACACACACACACACACACACACACGCGCGCACATGCACGCACACGCACTCACACATGATTATGGCTAAATTGAGTATAGTCCTTAGCATCTCTACTCCCTGGTAATGTGGCATCCTCAGTATTCTAATGTTCAAAGTGTACATAGATGGCAACATTGTAAATGTGTTAAATATTGTACATGTAAAGACATATTTTCTATACGTATTTGCATCATTGCCATATTTGTATTGGCTGGCTCAACTTTAGTTACAATTATGGAGATTGGAAGGTTTTGATTGCGGTTTATGGGTGTTGGCATTTGATAGATGATTGTTACTCCACTGCTCTCCATTTGATTTCTTGAGCTGTTGCAATGTGTATTTCAGTTTTTGGTTGACTGCTCCTTCAGAATTAACTGCATCGAAGCTTTTCCCCCTAACCATGTGGAATATTCAAACACCCTTCAAATTTTGAATTGCAAAAATAGTAATGGGTGGCTCGGTGGCGCACTGGTTAGCACGTTCGCCTCAGTTAGGACGGTGTAGGTTCGATTCCACCTCCGGCCCTCCCTGTGTGGAGTTTGCATGTTCTCCCCGTGCCTGTGTGGGTTTTCTCGGGGCACTCTGGTTTCCTCCCACATCCCAAAAACATGCTTGGTAGGTCGATTGAGCACTCCAAATTGTCCGTAAGTGCGAGTGCGGACGGTTGTTCGTCTCTGTGTGCCCTGCGATTGGCTGGCAACCAGTTCAAGGTGTCCCCCGCCTACTGCCCAATGACTGCTGGGATAGGCTCCAGCACCCCCGTAGGGACAAGCGGTATAGAAGATGGATGGAAAATAGTAATGTATACTGTATCCAGTATATCTTCATGTTGTTCATTTATTTATTGTTTACATGTAAATTCTGTCTGTAAATATCACTTTATATTGTGTGTCTTTACTCATGTCAATTGCAATGATGTGCACAATCGCACCACTTGGAAATGATCGCTTCCCCCCAAAAAAATCTCACTTGCACCTTTTAAATCTCTTGGCTGTAAACTCAAATGTTTTATTTCTGGCTTATGTTCACACAAGCTGCATGGTACAATTGCTATTAGTTGGTTTGCCTTCTAAGCCTGAATATTGTGATGTTAAAGAACATTTTTAAATAGATAGTAAACTAAACAGCATCTGTTTTATATATAAATATATGGAAACCACTGAAATCTTTTGTATGGATTTTCATTTGCACTATATTTACCAAATGGCTGGTTAAAGCCATGTTTTTTTATTTCCTTCTTTGGGCTACTTGTGATAATAAGGAAATGTCAGTTCAGGTTGATTAAATGATGCAAGACACTGATTGAGCCTTTTAATATGTTAACGTACAGGAAAATCTATCCTCTTGTAATCTAACTGGACTTGGTTATTAAAATGAAACATTTTACATCTTTCATGCAAATTTTTGATTGATCATCTGTGGTGAAAATTATAGAGTAGGATTTAAACTTTCAAGATATGCATGTCCAGTTTGAATGCGACAGAGGATAGAGTTGTCCTGTGTTAGCTTCTTCAAGGATGTGATGTCCCAACTCTGCTTGCTGCCTTGCTCAGTGGTCCTTTGTCAATCATGTTGTGTGTCGTGTCTGATGGCTTGTCTGCAATCACTGATCATCTTTTGCCCAAAGTAGAACTTTTGCCTCTTCAGTAGTCTTTTGGCTCAGGGCCGTCAATTTCCTGGTTTTCTTTAACCATGAAGTCGATCCGGAACACAGTATTAACAGATGTAAAGAGCATGTGATCAAGTCGCTTCCTATTCAAAATATCTTATTTACAGCAAACCATTCCACGGTGATGTGTTACCAGTGTACTAACTCTTAATTCTTATGTGAGCATGTCGATGATGTCTCGGTGAGAACGATGTGATGATCAATTAGAATGTTGCCGCAGCACTTCTTTGCAAAGGATCAATACCTCTGATCAATGCTGTGCCTTTGTTGTAAGCTAGCCTTGCCAACACTTGAAAATGACCTGATTTCCTGATTTTTTTTGTTTGTGTTTTTTTGTATCATACACGCAAGCCTGATTTCAGTGGGCTGAATATCATGTTTATATAAGATTTTCTCCTTGTCCTTTGCTTATATTTATATTTTCCTGAGCTTCACTCTCAAGTTTTGATATATTAATATTCTAGTTCTTTTGTTGTCTTATTTAAGTTTTACACAAGCTGTGAAAACAATTCTGCACTTTAAATCCTGAGCGTGAACATTCGGACTCTTGAGGAGACGAGTGTTATTTTTTCATTTTACTTGTTGTCACGGCTTAAAATAAAATTGTTGCTCCTTAATGAAACCAGTGAGTGTTGATTTCTAATAACAATGCCATCACCAATGCCTACATACATAACATATTGTAATTGTTTCTGATGTCCATCCTTTTCCTTTATATACACTTCTTGACCTGGGTCATGGGTGCGCTGGAGTCTCTCCCAAATGACAACACAATTTGCAGTTATTTACACTCCATGTACCAAACAACAAAAATAAGAGAACAGCCATACTTCACTTCAACCACAAGGTGTCACTATTTAAAAAACTTAATTTGTTGCACCTCACAGGGTGCTTTTTGCACTGCGATTTTTCATCGCAATTTGCAGATTCTCGCCGTGGCTTGACTGAGACGCTTGATTTATTTTCATATTTTGTTTAAATGGGCCGCAATTGATTTTTAGAACAGATGGGCCAGGTCTTTTATAGATACGTTAAATACAACATAAATTAATATTTTAAGTAAAAGATGAGCAATTGTTTACTAAAAATTGACTTGCATTTTTGCTATTTATGATCATTAATCACTTTATTCCACTATTTTATATTTTCAATAAATAAATGATTATATGTAATCAATAAACCAATGTATGAGCTCTATGAACCCCCAACCTGCTGCCAGATTACAAAAACATACGTTTTACTTGAAAATAAATAAATAAATAATGATAATCCAAAAACACGTATTCGCTTATTTTCTCCGGTACATTTTTGCATGCGTGTGCACGTGACGCTTCACGTATCGTGTGCACGTGCAATTGTTTTCATTCCGACGCAGCTGCGG
Organism: Syngnathus scovelli; assembly: GCF_024217435.2. NCBI lineage: Eukaryota > Metazoa > Chordata > Actinopteri > Syngnathiformes > Syngnathidae > Syngnathus > Syngnathus scovelli. The sequence continues at coordinate 11,289,596 of NC_090853.1, forward strand.
CGAGCGCCTGTGTCCCGTGACGTCATTTGCCCTGCAGAAGGCAAGCGAGCAAGTCAGTCAAGACTCCACACGCACGCACGCACGCACGCACGCACACAAGGAGAAACGAAGAGGACGGGTTTGTCTGATCGGACACGACAAGTGTCAAGCTCTTTACGGCTGTATTTGGAGCGACAAAACAAACGAGTGAGAAGAACGACGAAGAGGAAGAAAACGAGAGAAAAAAAGGGAGAGAAGGTTGAAGTGAAAGTTAACGCGATGGAGTACTCGTCCAGCCGCAGCCGCCTTCTTCGTTCCGTGATGTTCAACCACGGTAAGAGAATGATTGCCCGTCTCGTGTTAATGATCCCTTTAAATGGTGTCACTACGGGGGCCAACGATGAGTCAACGCTCCTTGGGTACTGTTGACTGTTGTCATCATTATTCAGGTGTTTCAGTCTGCCCTACCCAAATCCTCAAAAAGCATGGCACTTTCCCCCTGTAATCCCCCTGCAGTTATGCAAGAGTAAGCGCGACGTTCAGCACACTAAACTATTCCGAGAGCAAAGCTGTACTGCAACATTCAGGGCTGCAGTGGGATATTGTACAAGTGTGCAGAAAGGCTCTGCTTGTGCAGAAAGACTCTGCAGTCATCGCCAACACAAGAGAGTTGTGTTTGCTGGTAGCATCACTCAGTACAATAAGATCTGTTCTTGATTTGAGCCCAATTTGTTTGCTCTGAATGACTCATGGTGATCATTCTGATGAATTGATTGGGAAGACAAACCTCCCATGTATAGTGAATCTCCGCTATGTTGCAAATTCGAAGCTATTTTTAAATATGGCTTCACAGTCGGCTATACTACAAAGGCAACCATGAATTAGAGCCATGTGCTGGCAGCACTGAGGCAGAGAAGGTCCCAAATGAATGTCTAGCAATAGTCCCCGCAGAGCAGAATAAATGCCTCTCAGTATTGTTGTATGCTCTGTTTGTTTGTGTCCCAGCTTCCATCTTTGTTAAAGGAATTGCTGTAATGTTTGTGTTCATTTTAGTTGGCCTGTCCAATATGGTGTTTGTACATTAAAAAAATCGGGCATGATCGCTGGTGGAATGCTTTGGTGGAATATCTAGGTGTTTGAGTATACAATGTTTAATTTTCTTTCGTTTATGTGTCAGTTTTACAATAAGTGTCAACTGTGGGTGTGAGTGGCAATGGTGATGAGGTCTACAAATTTGTGTCAACTTCAAATTTGAAGTTGTGCAACCCCTTGTAAGTATGAGCAAATTTATAGGACAAATACCAATTAGTCATTGAAGAAATCCTAGTCAACTTCCTTACTACTGTCCTTAAGCAAGGCAAAGTTGTTTGTAGATGAGAAGTCTCATGATGCAGGGGCGGACCGAGTCACGCTGAAACGTACAAGGGAGGTAGGTGATGGTTGGATGGAGGATAATGTGGGAGATGAACAGAGCTGGAACCCAAAGTGTGGGCAGAGATTTCTGCAGATTTGCATCGGTTAGTCATGATGGAGATGGACACAAAATAAACGCTTAGTTAATATTGGTTGTTTTAATGTTATGAATTGAGTTACATCAGTGAGGTTCACATGATCACGAGATTACATCTTAGAAATGCTGACTCAAAGTGTGTTTCATGTTTATGTCTGCATCTCTCTTCTCTGCCAATTCATTTTTGTGGGCCTCAAGATTTGACGTCTTAGTGGTATGTTGAATTGTTAGTTTTTACATGTCTGGCTTTTGGGTGTGTTAAGAGGGCTGGGACTACTACTCCAGAAAACAACGTTTTGACGAGGATTAAATGTGACATTTAGTTCCACACTTGAGACATGAATCTTTCTATCTACCTGCCAGAAAACACTTGCAATCAAGAAAGTGGTCTTGAATCAAAAATTGAACTCTACATAAATAAAGCAACACATTTGCTTTTAGCTGGAATCATTTATAAAAAAAAACCGAAGCGTTGCTGGAAATGGCAGCCATTAAGGAGAGAGAGAGATCAGTGTGGACTGGTGGCACAGTGAGCAGCAGCATTCCAAGATGAGACCATCCTTGCATGCCGTCTGCGGCTGCTTGACAGAATCGCCGGTGGAGGATCTGGACATGTACTTCGACGCAGGGACAGGCGGAGAAAGAAACAAGCCGAGCAAATTGCCACCGTAGAGCAGCTGTGGAATGTCATGTGCACCGCATGTGTTGGGTGTTGCTTATAAAATGTTGGCAAGTATGATGGTCGTATGTTTCACTTGGTTTACATGTCATCTTCAAAAATGAAAATGATGCTTGCGGGCGCTTTAATAAATGTATATGCCGCTAAAACAATGCCTGCCAGCTATCACAAAGTGGCATTTGAGTGGTGATATTTCTGTGGGGCCAAAGCAGTTCATCGACCAGCCTCCACATAATGACAACTTGCACAAAATGTTATGTTGCCTCTGCAGTATTTTGAAACTACTTCAAGTAACAAAAAATATTTGATCTATTCCTGCAAACTACGTAACTTTTTGCTAACTTAATGTTTCTGCTCTCATCCCATGTTGCTGAACTCTTTGGATGTGGATCCACAAATCTATTTCTGCTCCAACTCCTGACCAGATGAGGAGGTAAGAGATTTTTCCCTAATCCTGCCGCTTGATGGCCAGAAAAAATGGCCAGAAAAAAATGGCAATGACTGAACCTGCCACTCTTTAACACTGAATGATAGCCAAGTCTTGTAATTGTTTTGCAACCAAAGTATGTATTTGCCTCAACTGACAAAGGTGTGTTGTCAAAGCCCAGATTTTCTTGTTCCTCATTAGAGAAGGTGACATTCTGTTTGTGGGTGTGTCTGCTGAGTTTGTCTTCTTGCTGACTTGTTGTATATTTGGTTATAGTTCACTCAGACAGCCAGCAGTGTTGCAGTTGGGTGGTCATCTTTGGAGTGGGTAGCAGCCCACTGTCACCTGGCTGTCAAGCCTGCCCTCCCCACCCGCTTCCTCACTCCATGATGTCAAAGCTTGACAGCTGTGTTTGGGAGCTGGATGGGTAGCAAAGGGGGGGTGTTTGTTTTTCTAAGCCGTAGGAGTTTCGCAGGTGGGTGGAGAGGAGCCGCTCTATATGGCTTTGACAAACGCACTCTTTCCTCAGCTGGATAACAACGCTTTGTGACTAAGCGGCCGTGTCTGAGCAAGGAACGCTAGCTAATATGCTAGCTTTAGTCAGTTTACAGCATTCCAACTCAATGGCCCATCAAAATCACCTTGGCCAGTCCAGGGTTTAGTTTAGATTTCACCTGACGTCCTCTGGGACTGGCCGACGTGGTTTGAATGGTGGACCCAGATTAGTTCCATTCTTTTTGGTGTTGCATAAAATAAGCAGTGAAAAGTTATTGTTTTTGCACTCAGTCAGTTCGCATGACAGTGTGACACTCTTTGCTCTTTATATTTGGTTATATAAATAGATGTCCAAGTCGAGATGAATTCAACAGATGCTCTCTCATTAAACAAAACATCTCTCCTCTGAAAGCAATCACTCAATCCAGCCGGACGTAATGGAGGTGCCCTTTCCTGTACCAGTCAACCAGTGGGTGAAAACCAGAATTGTGGGTGTGGCTGGTTGTCATGTCCTCAAAAGCCTCACAGCAATAAACACACATGCGTTACTTTGTGTGACAGGAACAAAATATTTGGTCTTGGGGCTTTATGGATTTCCTACAAGATGTTTTAGTTTGTTTGTGGACACTTCTCACTGCTAATCTTGGCACTAGTTGATTCTAAAGATGTTTGATGGGCTTGGGGTCAGGTTGTCAAACTCATCCAAGCTTGGCTTTGGATGTTGCTTTGTGCACTGGAGCGCAGTCGTGCTGAAAAAGAAAAGGGCTTTCCCCACACTCTTTCCACAAACTTAGTTGTACGTGCAACAGTCTGCAATGGTTTGAGTGAGCGGGGGTCCCAGAGACATAACACTGTGCTTTTTGCCAGCTTTTGAAGTGAAAAACATGCAGAAGAACAGCAGTTGTCTGTGCTCTTTGCCACACGTTCACAGTGATGTGCTCCGCTGTGGCTTTTGCTCAACTATCCATTAACTTCCCTCCGCCTTCATTTGCTGCCGCCCACAGCATCCAAACTACAGTCCATTCGATATATATGCCAGACAAGACTTGGACTTTATTAGCCTATTAGCTTGCTAACAAAATCTTCCCTGTCTACACCAGTTTTTCTGTATTTGTACTTGTCGACCATTAGTCATCCTTCAAACTGGAATAGCAGAATTTACACAAATGCGACACCACACCCTTTGAACGTCACTGACATTGCATCGCTGAGCCATCACACACAGCCACAGCCAGTGTTGATTATGAGGAAAACGCCACCTATGATTAAACCAAGGAAATGATCATTCACACACCACACTCCTGCAACAACTCAAGAGTTTGTCAAATGACAACTCGCAGTTTCTCCATACGTCGGGTCATATTTGTAGCAAGTCCCGACTCAACTGCAGTGGTGCAGTTAGCGATGCAGACTGTTAGCATTGGGATTTTGGGCCTGTGGCATTGGCTCTGACAGCCGGCCCTGTGGGCTCCTGCACTCTGATGAAAGGACAAACAATCGGGTTAGGGAGCAAGCACGCTACACTTCAATGAACACGCCACCACTGTAACAACAAGGACATGGTCAAAGATGAATGTTTCAAGAGGGGGGGGCGTACTTGTGTGTTCACTCTTCTTGTCAAGACATTTGCCAAAACTATTGCACTATCCTGTCTGTGTGCTACCAACCAGAAGATTCTATCCCTAAACCCTTCTACGTTTGACTGCTTTTTATTTTTTAAATTTGTTAGATCAAAGGTCAAAAACAGACCTCAAGTTTGTACCAATTTAGAAATTTCAGACACATAATCATTTCACAAAAAAACTGTATTACCTAGACAGGCAAGCTCCTTAAATATAATTTTAACATTGGTATCTGTCATGCAAGTGTAAGAAGAAATTAATAATATAGATTCAACATTCTGTCCACTCAAGCTTCTTGTCCCCATGTCTTCATCAATCCAGATGTCCCACTCCAGCCCGAGCTATTCTAGCCTCAGCACTCAGTAGAAATTCTGGTCAGAGGGCAACCTTGGAAATTCCTGCGAAGCCTCATACAGAAGATGTAGCTCTTGCCAAGCCCCCCTCCCGCTATAAATAATCCCAGCCCAGTTCCCATGGCCCCCCAACTGATTCCTACCGCTCAGTTAGCAAAGCACAAATGAGTAAATGAGAGAAGAAGCACATCATCTTTTCTACCAAACCCAATTTGCAGTCTAAAAGAAAGCAATAAACTGCATGAGGTCATAATAGAAGCTCCCCAACTTGTCCACACAGTATGAAAGAACAATGCACTCCTCACACATCACAAGAAGTTCAAAGATCCAAGAATCTGTTTTTTATATTTTCTGAGGTTGTGGTGGAAATGACCTCACATTGAAATTTACACCTTCACTGTGCTTTTCTTTCCTTCACACCCACAGTCCAAGCTCACAATGTTCAAGTATTTATAGAATATATTTATAGTCAAATTCCATTCGTGACCTCTAAACATTCTGGAATTACACTCAGTTCTAAATTGTTAGGCCTGGAACGTGGAGCTCGCGCTGAGAGATGGATAGACAATTTCAGCACTTGACAAGAGATTGAAAGCCAGCTGTGGAAAATTTCGAGTTCTAGTATCCCTATCTTAGATCTTGGATGATGCTACATGTCGTTAACATAAAAGTGCAATACAGTATTATACAAAAAGATGCAGACTGCCTGTTTGGTACAAACTTCAGCAAAAAAAATAAATAAATCATACATATTCTTTCGGGCATTCTCTATAGCAAAATCATGCAGCTGCACGTCACAGTGAATCAGGGAACCTTCATTTTGTTTGTCAGTATTCAGTAAGCATTTACTTTAACTTGATAACAATGATGATGGTGATTATAATAATATTTTTCATTCAGATTCCTGCACGGTCTTTCATTGTAGTCTTGACATACGTATTTCAATTGATTAATTGAAATCACGTAGTTTACATTACATTTTCCCATATTATAAACTTAGTACACTTAGTGTACATCTACGAGTTTACTCTGGTTCGATTACAGTCAGATGTGCTCGGACCAGGCAGTCGTCAGCTGCAGCTCCTTTCACTCCCCGAAGAAACTATGTCCAGATGCTCCCTTGATGCCTCAGGACGGTCAGAGGAAATGCCAGGCAAGCCGAGAGGAAGAGCAGGAAGAGATGGCGGAGATGTAGTGGAAGATGTTTATGTCCCCAGGCGACAAATCGTCTCGTCCGCTTCTCTCCCAGTTGATAAGACGGGGAACTAATTGACCTCTGTCTTCGTCCTAGATCTTGGTGTAGAAAAAGGAATGGCGAACTCTGTCATACTGGGAAAATGAGTCAAGCATGCTGTTGTGCTGCTTAGCTTGCCATATTGTTGTATTGACACCCTCGGCACCAGCAGCTGACAGACAACACGGGCAAAACAAGCGCTGCCCTTGGTGTCACATCCAAGCACGAGTCGCTATGTCAATGAGATCACCTTGACATGCAGAGAGGCCACGACAAGATTATTTTTCAAATTATCTGGGTATTGATTCATGTTTTATGTTAGCATCATATGGAAGGAAGCGTTAGAATGTGTTGAGAATTCCAACATATGGGTCTCGTTGAAAGATCAAAGCAGACGTGGCCCCTGCCTCACTTGTTCCGTTTTTCGGCCGGCCGGCCCTCCCTTCCTTCTCTCCTTTTTTCGGTGAACTTGGTTTTCTTCTCCTCTTGGGCTTTGCTGGCATCTTCTGTTCGAGCGCAAGGGTCTCTCCAAAATCCTCATTGTCACTTCTAGTGATAACTCCCTTGGGCTTGAGGGTTGCTTTTTTTTAATGTCCACGTAAGTGTGCTCACATACCTGTGGCCTGTGTTGACCTCTTTTTTTCCAAACGCTAAAACCACGACAGGATTTCATCTCTTTCAAAGTGTCTCCACCCTCAACGCCCTAAATAAAGTTTGGGTTACCATTTAAAGTGACGGATTTATGAGAAGGAACAAAAAAATGTTTTTTTTTTTTCCATCAGTCAGCTACTTTATGCTTACGTGGCAAATTTGTCACTTCAACTTATGCATTTTAGGATGGTTGTGCAATGTTTATGACTTAACCGTCTGTAGAGCAGGCTGCTGTTCCAGGACTACCTTGACGGGACAGTACTCAGGCAAGACAATTTTACCCAAGAAAAGATTCCATAATCTAAGATCGCTAATCACATTTTGTCTACTCAACTTTTTTTTTTGTCAACTTCAAATTCAAATCCCTAAGGAGGCAGCTGCTTTCATTTCAGTTTAGTTGTGATCCAACCAAACCATAATTGCTCTATTTAAATATGTGTGTCTTCCAGAAAATAACATACTCATTAGCTGCTGCACTGCGTGTGGTAGTTTTAATGACAGGTGTTGACTTCATTTTTTGCCTGCATGTGTGCAGTTTGTTCGCCTTGCAAACCGCCAAATAAGTGTGCATAGAGAGCTTGGCTAGCTATTACTGAGTGCTTTAAAGCGCCACCTCTTGTGTTTAAGTGCCATGAGCAGCTAATGACTTCCTTATTTTTACTGTTTGAAAACCTCTCTAGTCTCCTTTTGATTCCCAGTCTGAAGGAAGCAGAGTTGAAAAACAATCAGTAGTTTTAGCAGGTCAACCGGTTGCCATGGGTAACATTTTATGGGCTTTGAGGACAGACCACTTTCTGGGCATTTTGTGTATTTTTAAGTGTCTTTTTGACAAAGAAAGAAAGAAAATTGGAAACTTGCTCTTGATAGCAGCTGGACCATGCTTTGAATGTTTTTCCAGTAACTGGACAGGAGAATGTAGGCCACAATCTTTAATGGTTTGAGAATGAACAATGAACTGTTGATCGAAGCACCCAATGATTTAGTCTACTGTGGCTAATCAGCATTCACAATCACAAAGGGTTTGTTTTCATTTTCAAGTATCAGAAAAAAATGACATTTTAATCTCTCATGACTATTTTCACCATATAACACTAACCTAATTTAGGCAATTGTAGCAATTGTGAATGGACCACTCTAAACACACACAAGTGCTCATTTATCGAATGCAGGACATTGTCTATCTTTTGTTGCCCTGTGAGATAACATTTCAACTGATCTGCAACAAGCGCTTATCACAATTTTCTGTAGCGCTTTTGTTTTTCAGTGGTTGTACAGACAAAAGCCTTGTGTCACTCCTCTGAAAGAGCAGTCAGTGTTGCACAGCCCTCCTCTATCTCACTCGACTTTCTTGTTTTGCCGCCCAGTCTCCCCGGGATTTGCGCCAGCAGGGGCAGCAGCATCATGTATGGTCGTAGAGTAGTCCAGTAGGTTGAAAATGTTGCTCCCGTTGACATTTTCACTTCTCATCAACAACTTTGTCCACCTTGAGCCAAACTAAAAACAGGGACTGGTGAACAGAGTCCGGGTGCTGAATTGAAAGTCTTCCGCTTGCTAGTGTGTAAGCTATTATTAGATTTAGCCTGAGAATTCCAACTAAGGTCAGCAATCAGATTCCTGCTCTCAAATAGTGGAAGAGAACATGTAGGAAAAGTAGCTCTGTGAAATGATGCATTTTCACATCTGAATTTATGAGGGCAAACCAGTCGTTCCCATGTCTCACTGCAATGTGTGACTACCCACCAATAATTCCCCTCAGAGTGACTATTTTCAACTTCAGAAATGGATTGATTTTGAATGATATACACAATTATTTTATTTTATTTGACCCCTTCAGGCAACCATACCTCTCAAAGCAAGTTGCAAATACCATGAAGATTAGGTGGTGCAATCTTTACTTCCAATTTGATTTTGAATTTAACTTAACTTTTCTCTCCCCATCCAAGTAAGCAGATTGCCAAACACCACCAGCCTCCTAATTCATCAAGCCAGTTATGGAATTACTAGCATGGTGTCTTTTATAAAGTGACTGTCTTTATACCAGATACGCGGAAAACAGTGCACATCTGGAGTAGAACTTAGAGCCACACAGACACACAAACGATCACACCTAAAGCTAAGCAATCAGTCCTCAGTCACATATGGTCTGCTGGTACCCAATATAGCTTCCGTCAGATTAGTGTACCAGCTGTTGCTCTGTGGCTCATTCGTGCAGTATCAGGGTCGAAAAATGACATTGCTATTAACGTTTTCAAAAAAAAAAAAATCTGCTTTGGCTTGTGGTTTTTTTTTTTGTCTATCATATACTTTACTTGTATTGAATTGTTGAAGCTTGACTGTTGGATCCAGCCACTGTGTGTGACATCAACATGCTACTTTTAGTTTATAGTGTTTGTACAGCACTTGGAAAATCAGTGGGATGTTCTGAAAGTGCCACAGTGCTGCTATATACCAAAGAACATTTTTTTTGTAAAACTCCTTCCAGTTATGTCCTCTTGGCTTATATTGTGACCATTACAGCCATATTTAACTTTGTAACTGGAGGGTTGAATTAAAGTATGGAATGTGAGCTTTATGGCTGCTCTTCATTGGCAAGTCACTCATTTTTGTCCTTTTGGGGTCATACTTGCAAAGGGGTAGTTGTGTGTGTGTGTGTGTGTAACGCCAAAGGGGAATACTGTTTTCCCACTCTTCTCTCAATTTTGAGTCTGAAACCTCTTCAATTTGTCCTTCACATAACCAGCCATGGTGCCATCGTCCCTGCCAAACAATTAATCCTTTAAACGTATATCTTAGCAAGAGAAGGCTCACTGTCCCAATTCAGCTGAATAACCATTGGCATCTCACTCTTTTTGATTTTTTTTTTTTTTTTTTTACCAGTAGTTTATCTCATTCAGCTTGTCAATGTCCGGATACACTCTGTCAATAGCAACATTTTGGCTGTGAGAATCTCTTGGTGGCTGAGAACTATAAGGACATGTTGGTTGCTTCTGGAAGACAGATGTTGTTTTCAAATAAACAATAGTCTACATATGGAATTCAACCGTTTAGATGTTAGTGGAAAGCAGCTTGTTAAACCACTGTTGGTGCAGACTTCTTAGTGGTGGAGCAGCCCACTTCCACACAAACATGTGAAATAAAGCATTAAGCCCAATGGCTGCTGTAAAACCTGCGCACTGGACGCATCTATTCCTCTCCAGTATCTTTGTCTGCCACTTATCTTGCAGGGCGTATCCCATGTGACTTTGGATGAGAGTGGGGGAATGAATACTCTGTGATTATAAACAACTATTTGCAGTCACATTCACACCTATGGGTGAATTTAGAGCCTGAGATGAACTTTAACCCAAACAGTTGGTACTCTAGATGGAGTTGCTCAACCTTTGCTTTCTAGCTTCACTAATACGCTTTTCTTTGTGGGTTTTACATGTGGAGCAAACTTGAGGGGAACTTTTGTTCCTCACATGTAATGAACTGTAAACCTCCATCTTTGCCTGCCCTAAGGACTGCTGACTGCAGGTTCCTAATCTGCTTATGAAAAAGTAATGAATGTGAGAATAATTGAGCTGCTTAGGGTTTGTTTCCACTCAACTTGGCACCTTTTGCGAGGCAGGAAACTCATTCCAGACACTGATGTAATTGCTCATATTGAATCTGCTCGAGGTACAATTCACACACTGTTTCAGCAAGATCTGAGACTGATTTTTTTTTTTCTCGTCAGCCACATTGTGATAAGACGTTACACAAGGTGGTTTTGTGTTGTTATAACATAGGACTTGGATTGGCTGCTTGGAAAGGCTGAAGTCAGGCCATTCACCAGCACACTGATTTCCTTTCTCCATAGCAAGTCAACTTTATGTCATTATTTACAGTATTTTTGCATGTTTTACTTTTTGTTCCTAGGGTGTTTCTTTTCCCAGGCTCCGCTTCCCTGAATATTATCACTATTGAAGACACTACAGATGTTATTATAAAGTCAGCCAGGCATTTGGACTGTGTAGAACCAACTAGTGATAACCGGGGTTGCCCCCTATATTTCCTTGAGTCAGGTAGTAAATTAACAACGAATTGAGTTGTTGTTTTTAAAATAGTTCACAATTGGATGGGTGAAGTTCTCACTCAACTCCTACCCTGCATAAATCATCCAAGCAGAGATGTTTATCTCTGCTTGTTGCAGCCAACTAGTTCTCTTAATTTTGCGTAGGTTTACTAGCTATCCCGACATGCTGAACTCAAACAACTTTGAAAGTTATAAAATTGCATGTGTATGGTGTAGGGTAATTTAATCAGAATTGACTTGAAACGCATACGGTGCCATTTGACATTCTGTGCATGCTTCTGCTAATGATGCAGTGCAGTGCAGTGCAAAGCAGTCAGAATAGCAAGACATTCAAAATTGCAGTTCATGCCTTGAGTTCAGATGGCCGGCCTTGCTATTCTCGCTTTGGATAAGGATGTAAATGAGCCTTAGACAGATTGTGTGCTGGCAGGTGATCACACTCGGCAGGAAGGGTGCATGTGCGTGTCAGGCTAGGCCACAACAATCCACAGATGGATAGACTCAAACTCAAAAAACAAAGCCTGCACCCCGTTTAATCTCAATAAGACCTTTTAGCCATCAAGCGGAAGCACCCCCCCCCCCCCCCCCCCCCCTCTCTCCATACACAATATGTGGCTGGGGGGGTGAATGTGAGAAAACGCTTTAGCACCTTTCCAGCAGGAATGCCACTGTGTGATCTTGATAGAATAGAGCAGGAAGTGTAGGAAGTGTAAGTAAGGGAGATTCTAGTCTCCCGGCTTGTTGCTATTGTAAAGCAATATTTGTGTTCCTACAAAGGTGGTGGAAGTTGAGTGGAGAGCACATCCACATCCACTGCATTGTATACTTTGCAGCCAGGCAGATCCCATCTACACAAGCTATTCACTCTGAGAATGTGTTGTCTGCATGGTTTTCATACTTCATATGTAAGTACTGCATACTGCCCAATGCTCAGATGCAGACGACTTTCACACTGACATCTGAAGCAAAGTGGGATCTTTCACATCTTTCAACTTCTGAGCAGCAGGTGGCACTGTCCTCCATTTCCTGTACACTCCCTTTTGGAAGGATGGACAAGGCTGAGCTTTAGCTCCAAATGAGTCCCACAAACTCGATAATCAAAGAGGTGCATATTGGAACATTGGCACTTGCCACTTGAGGGTTTCGCTGCGGTTCAGTGGAACTCCTTTGCTGTCTTGGAACCGGACCACATCATCTTACAATGTAAGCCAGTTGCAATATGATCCCCAGAGCCGCAGACACAGAATGACACTGTCTTTTCCATCTCGGACCCAAGTGGGTGTGCGTTAGTTCTCGTGTGTGTGTGGGCACTGTCAGCCTTTTTAGGCAATCTGCGGTAATCACCGTCATGAAGGCCAGATAAGGATGAAAGTAGACCGGAAGTAAGATCTCCTCTTCATTCATCTCTTACGTCACTGTCACTTCTTTGTTTGTGTCAGAAAGTAGTGTGATTGGTTCACAGTGCTTTTAGCAACATGTCTGCTTGTTTTTGTTTTTTTGTTTTTTTGTTTTTTTGCTGACTGTCCAATTTGTGTTGCACCTCATGTTAGTTATTACAGCAGCACACTTGGCGCACTTAAAGGAGCTCTCAAGATTGAGATCAGGTTGCTTTTGGTTCTTCCTCCCATGGGTTCAAAATGAATCCTCAGCAGAATTCTACTGCTGTGCTTGACCCTTTGCGCTTAAACAAACAAGATAAATACACAATTAGAGCTTGCCAAACCACTTCTGCTGAAATTGTCCCAAAAGCACTTGGTTGTCATGCATTGTTTTCTGTCTAATGTGTCCTGCCAGTTTTGTTATTGTAATCTTGCATCAAGAGTACATTCTTGTCCAACATAGATTCCTTTAACCAGTTTCCAAAACTCATGAAACCCAAATGGAAAGTGCACAGATCTTCTGAAATGAATGTTGGAAGTATTAAATATTTATTTTCGTCACCTCTTCTCTTTGAGCACACACACATACGTAGTTACTGTGCTACTCTGGGCCTGGTACAGCCATCTGGGGGTGTCTGTGCTAGACTTTGTAGGGGAATGCTGCTGCGTTCTGATACGATGAAACTTTCCTTAGTTTTATGCTTATTTTTGTTGATTTAAAATGATTGTTTGAAAATGTAGAACCGTAACAGAAATTGAAAATCACACCACCTATATGTTCTTAATTTGATTTGCAAGGCAGATTGTACATAAAGTCTGGAGAGATTGTGAAGGTTGACGTCACACAGAGACTTACTGGTGCTTTTCAAACAACGCTGGCATTCACTCAGAGCGCACATGGCTGACTTGTGCACCTGCCGCTGGCCTCGCCACAAGAGAAAGACCTCACTGGCATTTAGCTTGTGTACTCCCACTTTTGTTTTCATAAAGCAATTCTTCATAGATTTCTGTTCCTGATGCTGTTTGGAAGCTCATTCTTGTCTCAAAGTCGTAAACATCAAATAGCGACCGTATCGCCGGTGTCCATCAATAATTTAGCACGCACTGAAGCGTAGTATCGTGATTATTGTTGTGGGATTGCAAATGAGTCAGTCAACTGCGTTTGCTCCAGAGCTGAAAACTGCTTTCATCGCAGACGTAAACTAACAACATATTATATAGTTGGGTAACGACTTTTGGCAGCTTCTGCTTGCATTTCCCATGTCATAGAAAGGAGCATTAGATGTGGGCCTCCCCTTGAGAGCTGCCACAAATCATCGTCTATCAGCAGCGCTGCAGCAAAAGCCCACTGCCACCGTCCAACAGTAACAAGGCACCGCAGTCAACCTCGCAAGTGGTTTATTTTTGAATTGGGCTTCTCGTCCCTCCATTGTTTCTCAGGGCCCGTGTGGGAGTCCCATCATAGCATTTCTATATGCTCCACGTCTCTTCTCTCCATTGGGACACCAGGCGATTAAGCCTAAGGGAACTGAAAATGCAAGAAAATATGGAGTTTGTCCTCTGATTGCAACTAAAACAGTTTCCATTCAACTGTGAATGTTTTCTACATGGTCAACGGGGTACCTATGAGATTTCTGTCACTGCCTCTTTCCATGATTTGAAGTATTTAAGAAGAAAGTGGTCCATTTCATTTTAATTGGATTCAGGGCATGGATTTCCTGGGATGAGCAGTTGACTACTTTTAATCGTTACATGATATCCTTTGTGGTGTTGAGGTGGAATTGTTGACTACCAATTTTTGTTTTTAGGTTCGTTCGATCAAATATGAGCAGCATACAACAATAGGAAGACCCTTTTTTCTATTATTGTCGTGATATTTTTTTTAGGCCTGAGCTCCTGAACAGAAACATACTTAGCATCTAATATTAAGTGTTTCATTAATCACTTACAAAATTAGGCCATTTCATTATTAAGTGGAGCTCAAATGCCAGTTGCTCCAAGTAGGGAAAGCTTAATTGGTCCATGTCTCCAATGAGACTGGCCCCAGTGGGAGTCTGTTGTTGCCTGCGTTCTGATTAGATAGTTTGAATTTGTCCATTCTAAATGTGATGACTGCTGTCAATATTGTCTTGAACATTGTGGAGACTTTTGTTGTGAAGTGCCTCAGGTTTTGCTTGCTCAATTGCTTTGTTGAGCCTGATATGTTGCCCTTAGTTTGAGGCATTGGGTTTGTTCTGGTCGTGTCGTGCTTAACATGAGAAATGAGTATTGAGTTTTAAAATGTGTGTTATTGAGTTGGTGTAATTATTTACACAGTTTATTTTAATGAGAAAAAAATTAACAACAATTAAGCGTTTTGTTATTCTGCAACAAAAAGTGCTGACTGGTCACTGCATCTTTTTTTTTTTTGTTTGAGCAGTGTGAGCTAAACACAAACGCATTTGTGTGAATTTTGACTCGATCCCTGTATATCACAGAAGAGGCTGGAATAGAAGACGACCCACATTTGCAAGTCAGACAATGTTAGAAAAGTGTGGCATACATTTCCATACAAATGAGCGCTTCCTTAATTGTTAATGTCCTACACGATTATGTTGGCATATAAATAGTTTGTAAGTAATTCATGCACTTAATTAGTAAGTTCATTAGCATCCCTGTAATATATAATTTAGACTTCATGAATAAACAAAAAAATGGGTTTAGTAGCTCATTTGAATAACACGGTGTGTGTGATAACGGCAAAGTGTGATGTTTGTATTGGACACTGCCCCAGTGATGGATCTCATCAATGTGTGTGATCGGTATCCCGGGGGTGCCGAGAGGGTCGATGGCCATGTAGGACGCGACATCCGGTGGTGGCAATGTATAAATACTGAGGCTCATACCTCCGTTTCCTGTTTCCTGCTTGAGGAGAAGCTTGTGGAGGGAAGCGAAACAGAAGTTCGAAGGCTCTCGTAGATCTTCAGTAGCCTGCGTGAGAAAGCGCCTGCTTCTGCACGGAGGGTGAGCAGGATTGGGTCATCTTATTTGTTGTGGTGTTACTTTGATCTTTCAAGTTTTCATCTTTACTGAATAGCAGAAACCTACATCAAGGGTGTTATGTGTGAACAGCATGGATTGTTTGTGCACTAAAATTAAATTAGCAGGCAGTAAATATGAATTATGTTTACGTTCGGCTTGACCAAATCCATGTTTGTATGTATGTAGGTCACACGACTGAGTGTGTTGGGCATTGATCGCTCAGCTGTGGTTGTAGCACAGAAAAGCAGGTCACTCATTTCCTAAAGAGTGCAACTGTCAATTGCACCACATGCCCCAAAGCTGTGGATGGCTGCAAAATGACAAGACTATGGAGAGAGTTTATATATTGTCAATGATGTTTTTTTTTTCCACCTTCCTTTTTGTTCTTCTCCGTTTTGCCCGATCATGATACTCTCACTCAATTCCTGGTTCTCCAACCATGTGGTCTTGACCCTTCTGTTCCGTATTAAACCATTCCACGAACATACTCCCTTCTGGTTGAAGATTGCAGAGTTCACTTTAGCCCCACTTGCAATGGAGGACAGTGACCATGAAATGCCGTCGTCATCAGACGAGCGGGACTCCTATCCCGTACCCCCACATCCAAGTGGGGAACTTGATGTTGACCAGGTACCGCTCACTGCCTGCCTCGTCACTTACACTGCCAATGCGAGAACAAATTCTACATCAGTAAAACGAGACACAAGAATATCGGATCTCATTTGATTGTGTCGGTTCACATAATCAAGTGTCTCCTGAGTGTTGATCACACATCAAGCCTTTTTACAAATAGAGCAAATCAACCTTTATTAATGACTCAGCGATAATATGTTAATGTGCGTGCAAGTCATCACATGGGCCACTCTGTAGCCGAGATGAAATGGGCTGATGGCTCTCTTGTGTCCGCTACATTATTCATCTTGGTTGAGTGGCAGCCAGCAAGCCACCAGTCTTTGGTAACTGGAGCCGAACACGAGCATTTGTGAGCCTTCTATAGACTGTACGTCAACTGCAACTCGGACGTATAGCATGGAAAAAAACCTGAAATGAATATTGAACTTTAACTAATTGAATGAACAAGTGCATTGAAAAGCGCAGAAGTAAATATGCTTGATCATGAAATTCCCAGCACTGTGCCTGCCTTAGTAAGATGGCAAAGTCTTTGTACTTTACCTCCTCTCAAAAAGTAACACTTGCCATCTACCACCTCCTTCATCTACCCCCTTCTGTTCCTCCTCATTCAACCCCCCAACTCGTCTAGCGTTCCAGCCACTCCGATGACTCAGAAGTGGAGAACATTTTGCAAGAGCCCTGCTGTCATGTAGAACATGAGCACCTTGAACATGAGCGTGACCACAGTCCACAGCAGCTCCATCATGGCCAAGAGGCTCATGATGCAGACGGGGAAGCTGAGGGCCAAGAGCGCCCTCACACCCCGTCTGGTTTGCGCCCCCCTGTGGCGGGAAGGGCCCAGTTGGAGTCAGGTTGCGAGCCCAGTTTACCGCCAAGCGTGGACTTTGACTTGCCCTTTCCCATCAGTCCCTCCCGACCCAAAAGTCCGTGGGCCCGTTTTGACCCTTACAGCAATAATGAGGTAACATAGCGAGTGTGTGTGTGTGTGTGTGTGCATCAGTGTGTGTGTAGTTTAGAAGCTGACTGTTGTTCTGGTGGGGCAGGAAGTGACTGTTGCTTTGTGTTGCTGGTGCCGCTGTGCTTGTGTTGACTTATTCACATACCAAACATTGTCACCAAAAGACCCCATGAAACAACCCACTCAAGTGCCCAATTCTCTGAATGCAGTGCGTCCTAATTTCTTTTTTTTTTCTTTTCAGGATCAGGACAAGGAATATGTAGGTTTTGCAACACTCCCCAACCAAGTGCACCGCAAGTCGGTCAAGAAAGGATTTGACTTTACACTCATGGTGGCAGGTAATGTCTAGTCTCGACTAATCAGCAGCAACATTTAACCATAAACCCAGCACAAAATCTCAATGGGTATTTTCTTGCTTGTTTTCTCCTTCTGAACGGACCTATGCTTCCAGGTGAGTCTGGCCTGGGAAAATCCACCCTGGTCAACAGTCTCTTCCTCACAGATCTATACAAAGACAGGAGACTGCTCAATGCTGAAGGTGACCATGCACAGCACCGCCTCAATTATTATTCCTCCTTTTAATTTTCAGCCGTGTGTCCTCAAATGGAAGTAAGGTAGCAAAAGTAAATCTGCTCTATTAACGGGTGACCCTCAGGTCAATCAGATGGTCTCAACATGGAATAAGGTTTGATAAATGGCACCTTGTTGACCTTGTTTTGCCAGTAGCAAAAAGTGCCAAGTTGGTGCTATTGGATGGCAAATCCACTTGTGAATTGGAATGTTTGGGAAATCCAGAGTGCGCGCTGCTGTTACTTACCAGCACATTGTTGTTTGTGCTTGTGTCATTCTTTAGAACGGATCATGCAAACGGTGGAAATCACCAAGCACACTGTTGATATTGAAGAAAAAGGAGTCAAGCTGAAGCTGACTATTGTAGACACTCCCGGCTTTGGCGATGCTGTTAACAACACGGAATGGTATACTACACACACAGAGACACAGACACTGTCCGTTTCGGCTGTTTGTTGGGCACGTGCTCGTTAGCTGCTTGTCTCCTCTGTAGCTGGAAGCCAGTGGCAGACTACATCGACCAGCAGTTTGAGCAATACTTTAGGGATGAGAGTGGCCTCAACCGCAAAAACATCCAAGACAACCGAGTGCACTGCTGCCTCTACTTCATCTCCCCCTTCGGCCACGGGTACGAGAAAGCCGCCGCGCCCTTCCCAGGGACGACCGTGCCTTTAATCTGCCCTCCGAGAATGGATCAGATTTGACCCACTTTGGTCACAGCCACTGATTGACCGACATGATTACAAATGAATGCCTCAGCTTCAGTACACAGTCACTAGCGTTTCCACTCGAGTAATTGTCTTCAGGTTAATCTCTTCTTCTTTTCGAATCATGCCATAATGTGTATTTAAGGACCACCTCAAAGCATAAACTTCAGGGGCGATTCAGTCACAGCGGCGGTGAAACTGGTCCCTCTATTGACAACTGGTGGTCATTGCACAAGCCAACAGTGAATCATCATCCTCCTCCCTGCTGCATTCACAGACTTACTTCATTCATACTCGTGTTGTGTTTTGCAGCCTTCGGCCGCTGGATGTGGAATTTATGAAAGCCCTGCACGAGAAAGTTAATATTGTTCCAGTGTTGGCCAAAGCAGACACGCTCACCCCGAGTGAGGTCAAGAAGAAAAAAATAAAGGTGGGGCCGTTGAGCTCTCTCTTGCATGACTGATATTTCTGGGGCTTCTACCTAGCGGCTAAAATGCTTTTGTTGGCTTTACTTGATGTAGATTAGAGAAGAGATCGAGCTATATGGTATTAAGATATACCAGTTCCCCGACTGCGACTCTGATGAAGATGACGACTTCAAGCAGCAAGATCAAGAGTTGAAGGTGAGAGTGAGACCATTTGTGCTGAAGCAGCCACAACGAGATACTTTTTTTTCTTCACTTTGAACATTGCGACGATGATCCATCCACACGATGTGACGTTAGGACAGTGCTACGTTGGTGGTTAATGAAATAAAACAGGAGCGTGACCTTGTTGAGCTCCTCTTGATTTAGCAGTTGTGAGTCAGCCTCCACCTCCGGCTCCCTTCGCGCGGGCTCATCATGCCGTGAAGCGTGTCGTGTCTTTGCAGCAGTCTCTCGAAAATATTGCAAAGGCAGAAACGACAGAGGAAATAGAGGGTGACCTTATATTGTACGGACAGAAGTATTGGGATGCATTTATCACTTAGTAAGGGATTGTTTGCAACGAGGCCTGGTTTCCCAACACTTTTGCCCTTTTTGTCCTAACATTTCATTCATTCTACTTATTCCCACAATAAGGACAGCATTCCATTTGCCGTAATCGGCAGCAACACAGTGGTAGAAGCCAAAGGCAAGCGGGTGCGAGGTCGTCTGTACCCTTGGGGGATCGTCGAAGGTAAGGAACCCCCCTCCCCCCCAAGTTCAAAGTTGAGACACCAAATGTGCCACGTGCAGCTTGAGCATGTTGCCATCTTCGCATTGGTCCTTCTGCAGTTGAGAACTCGGCACACTGTGACTTTGTGAAGTTGAGGAACATGCTGGTTCGAAGTCACATGCAGGACCTGAAGGACGTGACCCGGGAGACCCACTACGAGAACTACCGAGCCCACTGCATCCAGAATATGACTCGCATGGTTGTGAAGGAGCGCAACCGCAAGTATGATGCAAACATGTTGGAACAATGTTGATTAACATTTTTAGCGATTGCAAAAAGAGCTTTGAGAAGATTTACTTTTTGGCTAATGATAGACTTTATCAAGATCAGGAAATAGAATATTTATATTTGAGGTTCATTCTGAGACTTCAGTCCAAACCCCAACATCCCAAAAGAGGTAGTGTACATAGATGTCAACCAAATTTAATGTTGTACGTGTGTGCATGTGTGTTCCCAGTAAGCTAACCAGAGAGAGCGGCACCGACTTCCCCATCCCAGCAGTGGGCGACGTCACTGACAGTCAGACGGAAAAGCTGATTCGGGAAAAAGACGAAGAGGTACGGCCTGGTGACCCCCAAACGGAGTCGCCGCTCCTTCCCGGGCAGCGGCACGCTGATCACGAGCATCGGGCACCGCACGCGTTTGAGATGGAGTGCGGAAGCCACGGCCAGGCCCGCTCCCATCTGGAGGACGAGGCCCTTTAAGGGTCCTCGGCTCTCACGCTATTGCAGCTCATGTTTCAGCAGCAAACATTTTAAATGAGATTGCTTTGTTGATGCTTGGCCACTTCTTTGACTTCTCATGACTGTTTTCACTTTATTTTCTCTGTTTCTCCTCATATTGGACACATTCTCACTGTTTGTTCTCGCTCTCCATATTGTTACAAGCTATAATCTCTCTGTTTATCTTCTGACTGGTCATACTTGGTTGCACTCCCCTGTCAGTTTCCCATCTGCTGTGTTCTCGTTGGTCCTCATTCTTTTTCTCACTCGCCATGTTTTTTTGGTCACATTTGCAATTGGCGTGATTAGATAGTTGTTTCAGCATAGATAATCACAAAAAATAAGTCGAATCCATATACAATGGAATAAAATTAACTTAATGCGAAGTGTATCACCAATTCTCCTCCAATAATGCAGCCTACAATAATAACAGCAGCATATGGTGAAGTTTGCACATTGATGGTTTCGGGCTAAATTCTCTTGTCAAGATTTTTGTAAATGTACAATAATTTTTACAAATTACACACGCTAGGTCAGTCCACACCACACGTATGTTATTTTTTTTACAATGCATTCATGTATACAATGGCTTGTGCTCTTTGACAAGGCATTCATTATTCATGATTGAATGAACATGCTGAATGGGTTGATTTTGGCAGTACAAGGGTTTGGCCAGATGCCAGCGATAAGTTCTGGACCACCACAATATAATAAGATCATACGTAAATGCTTCTATAAATAGTTTTACCCATCCCATAAGTTTACAATAAAAATGTTTATTATAGCATAACATCACAATGTTCCTCACATAGTTCTTCAAATAAGAGAAATTCACCTTCTTTTCAATTGAATATTTATTATATTTTTGTCTGACAAACGTTAGCAGAAATTGCCATAGCTTTAATTACAATCCTCAAACAACTGCTACAGCGGCAACACGTAAAACCATAAAATAATACCGTAAACAATGAACTGCCATCTAGTGGAGGTTCACTGTTTACTTAACGCTGTCGTCAATTACAGAAGATGATGTTACACTTAGCTCTATTTTATCACACCTGATCCAATTTATTCCATCAAATAATAAAAATACACTATTATTTCTGTTATCTTTCCTTTGTTTGTTTTTGTGTTGACAAATAGCATTATACTATCAAAATCAAGCATTATGTAAAGATATTGGGTGCTGGCACCCACCAGCTCTTGAGTGTGGCGGTCGATGAGGTCATGTGATTGGAATCGCAGTGCTTTATTGATTGGATGTGACTTTTAATGCCCACCAGTGTGTGTAACGTAATGCGTAATGTTGTGATGTGTCCCATCAGTTGCGGCGCATGCAAGAGATGCTGCAGAGGATTCAGAACCAAATGCACACCAGGAAGGACGCCTACTGACATGCTGCGTCGCCCGCTTGAACCTTCACCCCCCATCCCAACCTCATCAACCTCATCAGTGCCCGTCATGAACTCGGCAGGATGAAGCAAGAATGCTCCACTTTATAAAATATCATTGAGTAAAAACAACAACAACAAACAAGAGACACTTGTTCAGAAATTTAAATTAATCAATTTCTCTTGAAACTGTCAAACATTTTTTGGACATTGTTTTTTTTTTTCTACTTTGGTGCAGGTTATTTTTATTTATTATTACGATAAGTCAACATAAATATATGAAATGTCTTTTCTTTATTCAACACCGAAAAATATTTTTTTCTACAGATTATCTCGTGAAAACTATTTTGCAACATTGTTGTTTAACCTGCTTTGTATGAGTTGAATGAATGGAAATTGTCGATGAATTTGATTTCAAGTTGAAATTGCCACCGTGTTTTGTTAGTGGCAACACTTAAACGTGCACCTCTCAAAATTTTATTAGAGACGCATTTATTTCAGCATTTTTATTCAAAAAGTGGTAGTGAATTTGCAGATGGCTAAAATCCTAACTACATACATACGTACAGACACACTGAAGCAATTTTGCATTGAAGCAATATCTAATACAGTAATGGTTAATTATGGACTTTGGAATTTAAATTTCTAGCTCACGTTTTATGACAAATGTTAACGTTGTCATTTGAAGTTCATTATCTTCGTGCATTATATTATTAATATTTTTAATGCTAGTACTCAGAACAATGTGATTACAAACCTCATGTTGTTGTAATTCAGCACAACGTCCTGTTGTCCTGGCAATATTTACTTTTGTGTCACATATTGTAGTTAATTTTTTATTTCATGCTTCAAGTATATTTATGTTATAATGTATAAATGCAAATTGAAAGACCGGGGAAAATATGCAAAAACAAAAAAACTAACAAAAAACAACGCTAATAAAAATACAATTATAATTTGAAATACATGATCATTTCTTTAATTTAAAAAAAAAAAAGGCCTTACTATACGTAATGGTCATTTTGTAAATAAAAGCCTTCCTATATATGGTTATATTTTCACACAAAAAAAACCTTACTATGCATGGTCATTTAAAGAAAAAAAAAGCCTTTCATACATGGTCATTTATTTAATTAAAATAGCCTTACAATACATGATCATCTTTTTTAAATTAAAAAAAGGTCTTACTCTACATGGTCATTTTTTAAATAAAAAAAAAGTCTTGCTATAATTTCTTTTTACTAAAAGGCACTTCTTTTTAAACAATAAAGCCCTTTATTTACATGGTCATTTCAATTAAGAAAAAGCTTATATACATTGTAAAAAGAAATTTCACAAAAAATAAAAGGTCATTATTTTAATTAGAAAAAAAAGCTTTAGTGTACATGGTCTTTTTTTTTTTTTTACTAAAAAAAAGCCTTTATATAATATAGCAATTATATAAATTAGGGAAATATCATGGTCAAAGGTAACAGGTGTCAAACTCCGGTCCTCGGGGCCGCATTCCAACATGTTTTCCAAGATTCCCTCGTTAAGTACACCTGTGTCAAAAGTTAGGCTCCTGCAGGACGTAAAAATTAACTGATCTTTTCACTCAGGTGTGTATAACGAGGGTAACTTGGAAAACATATTGGAACGTGGCCCCCGAGGTTCGACATCATGTATAGTATACATGATCTTTTTTTTTTTAACTAAAAAAAGGCCTTACATTATGTATTTTTTCACAAAAAAATATAAAGGTCATTATTTGAATTTTAAAAAAAAAAGACTTACTATACATGAACAATTCTTTAATATTTCCGATGTCCTTCTGTGCGGATACTTTTAGTTTTAGTATAGAACAATGTATTAATGAGAAGTAATGCATTCTAATGAGAATATCCAATTATTCCAAAACTGTGACCTGTGGCAAAACAGGTGAGGAAAGTGTAATTTTTACCAAATTAAACAAGATAAAGCTCCAGACATTTTCAAACAAAAACCTTTTATTAAGTCATGTTTTATATAGTTCTTATTCCATATAATTTTCCCAGCGTCTTTCAGAATAGTGAAATCTAATTCAGCCCAGCTTTTACAGGCTATTTACAAATACAACTTTCGCCATAGGGAAAACACACGTGTAATATTGTTTATGTCTTCCAGTGTCATCACCACTGACCACTTTTAGACATTTTGTGTTGGGCTCCATCATGATTTCAAACCTATTTGCTCCAGGCTTATTAGCACAGTCTGAAGAGCAACAACTAAAGCTTTATCTTTGCAATTCCAATCACTTGGAATGTGAACAAACCAGACAAATTTCGTTAAGTACACAGAATACTTTGCACAATGGCCAAATGTCATGTTTTGTAACCTTCGTAAAGGTAAGTACATGGTCCCAAAAAAAAAAAAAAAAACGTAGACAGAACTTGAGAATTACAAGTAACAAAAAGTTTACATACAGATGATAGTTAACACAATGTACATATTTTTCATTAATTAAAAAAAAGGTGTGGGGGGGGTGGGTTCATTTGTATCTCAAATCACAACAGAGAGCCTGGCATGTTGTACGTGGTTCATGCCATGTTAAACAGCTTGGATTCTTGAGTTTCACAGTGCTAGTAACGTCAAACGATCTAGTATTTACAGTCCAAATGTGTCACTTCCGTAGTTGACTGCAATTTTAATAATCCCATACAAGAGTTGGGAAGTTGAACCGGTTTCTGCATCCATTTATTATTTAGAGCATTGATTCCCAACCAGTGTGCCAAAAGCTCAACAGGTATTCTGCTACAAATTGTCCAATTTCACATAATTTTTTCTAAAATTATTTGACGACAAATAATACCTTTAAATCAGTGGTTCTTAACCTGGGTTCGATCGAACCCTAGGGGTTCGGTGAGTCGACTTCAGGGGTTCGGCAGAGCTGGTATGTCATTGCCCCCCAAAAAGGTTAAGAACCACTGCTTTAAATGTTATTCCACTGGATGAGAGAAGGTACATAATTACCTTTTATATTTAGTTTTGGTGGCATTCATGTTTGGTGGTGTGCCATGAGATTTGTTTCTAAAATGTGAAAACATCAAGTCAGATGATTTGGCTCAATCAAGGCTGGGAAACAATGGAACAACGGTTTAGTGTAAACACATGACTCAACGAGCCAACACAAAAGCTGTAGAGCAGTGAGTGCGTATGCTAAGATACAGAACCTTAGTGGACAGCGGGGGGCGGTATTGCCACACGCATGAACCTGAGGACTGCAGCTCCACACCACCAGAGTGGATCCAGTCCACAATTTGAATGCGGCAGATAAGCACGAGTGTGCTGGCAGAGGGGCGGGGCTTCTGTTGACTCCCATTCTCAACCTGCTGCTTATGGCGGGATGAGTCACGTCGAGCCCTGCTATTGGTCCGCCCCAGCAGGTCCTTCCTGTCCCTGACTGAAGCAGTAGACATGACGAGTGAGGGTGTTGATCCACTGAGCCCTCCTTGGCTGTCGGCGCGGCGGTCTCGTACGGAGGGGTGTTGCTGAGCAGCTTCAGGCGAGCTTCAGAGTGCTGATGGGAAAAGATGGCATGGTTACCATGGTGACAGGGTTGAGGACAGTTTGGCCCACCAGCTGCGGGTGGTGGGCCACCACAGTCTGTTTGCCTACGATGGCGGTGCCGGTAGGAGGCTGGCTGACGGCGCCGTTGACGTGGCCCAGAGTGTGCGCAATGTGGCTTATCAAGGCGGGCTGCGTGACGGCCACCGGTTGGGGGTACAGGGTTGGGAGGTGGGAGCTCAGGTGGGCCACCGGGTGCACAGTGATGTGGCCAATAGACGGCTGCCCCGGCGCGAGTTGCGCGATATGTTTCGGTCCCCCAGCCTGGATGACATGGTTGACCGCTTGGATGACGGACGGGTGCGAGGCGGACGCGTGGGCGATGACGGTGGGGTGTAAAGTGGGCTGGCCAGTGGAGGGGGCTGCACAGGGGGCGGGGGGTTTGGGCGGCGGATGCAGCGCCGACACGTGATGGGCGATGAAGGAAGGGGTGGGGGCTGTCAAAGTCAAAGAGCGGACGGGAGGCGTCTGGTGGAGACTTTCGGTTTTGTGGGCCTGAGGGATGGCAGGTGGCTCGCTCGGAGGTCGCGCTGTCACTTCCTCATCTTCGTCGTCCTCGTCCATCACCTCTTCGCCTTCTGCAAGCACACACAAACGTCACTTGACCCAACTTATTAAATAACAGTGTGCCTTTCAGTTTTTAAGCATTCACTGTGACACTTCCCAAAATGATACTAAACAAGTTTCTTTGATTTCTGTCGTCCATGAAAGCGGACTAATCATCTTTTGTGTTTAATTAAATTGAGACATTTGCAAACAATTGCTTTTACTTTGGAAAACAATGAGCATTGATCGCTGTAGTGTCACATTGCTTAATTTTTGTTTGTCATTTACTCAATGAACAATTGAAAATAAACAATAGGAGGGAAAAAAGATGATTGCACAAAATAGAATTTAATTGTCAGAAGAAGAATCAATTCTAAAAATATCCGATAATGTACTACTGATTCTGTTGTTTTAACGCCGTCTTTGAGGATCACAGGAGGCCCATTAAGACTTTAAAACGGCAGTGGCTCCATTTACAGGACTATCAATATTTATCTGTCCTGTGTCCATCATTGCTGTCAACTGTTTTTTTTTTTTTGCCCACCTGAGGCTGTGGAAGTAGAGGCCTGGTCCTCTTCGGGCTGCGCCGTCTGTCGCAGCACGCGCTCGATCTCCACCACGTCCATCCACTGGCTCAGCTCATTCTTCAGATCCTCCAAGTGCTGCTGCGTGGCGATCTTCTCACGGGCCAGACGCTCCATTTCGTGCTCGTACTCCTTCTCTTTGCGCTTCAGCGTCTGCCGGCGCACAAAGTCATGAGTGCCCGTAGAACAATACACGACTGTATTAAAAAAGACACATTAATAGTGTATTTTTTTTTAATATATAACAGAAACTTGGTACTGAGCAGGGGTGTGTAGACTTTTTACATCTACTGTATTGATTCTTTGGATTTTTTATTCTTTAATACTCTTATACTTGTGTGCAACTGTTGCTCCTACAAAAATATAATTTCAGTTGTGGGACTGATAAAAGCTTCTTCTCACAAGAATGTGACTTGGCACACTGCAGACCAGCACTAATCTTGAACTGTTGAGTGAAATAATATAGGTGGCATGTTGCTATGTGTTTGCTAATAAGCAACTTCCTGATTCTATTGTAATTGCGGGTGTGGACTCCTGCCAACAACGTGTACTATTTACGAGTGAATTAATTCCTTTAAACAATAATGATCTAATAACGTATTGGGGAAAATTGCAAATGCAAGTCATTGTTATGAAGCCGTTTTGGTTATGGAGCAAAAGCACACAGGCAAGACGAGGCGTGGAAGGGGATGGAAAGTGGGCGGTGCTTCCAGCCAATGACTCTGTGACCCAGTTTCCCCTTGAGCTGCAGGTCAGCTGACACGCAACACATTCCCTAAAATCAAAACCTACTAACAAATGAGAAGTAGCTGTGTGAGCACAAAATAAGAGCATGTAAGTTGTTGACTTGTTTACGCAAATCTACATCCATGATTTGGCACATGATTCAATGGGAATACACGGCGTGAAGTCGATTGCCGATGAACTGAGTCAGGGTCATAAAAGCATTTCCTGATCGGGTGGACTTCCTGCTTGTGTTCAGTGTATGGGCTAGTCACCGCGTGTTTGTGTGTTTAAAGGGCACGTTTAGTCAAGCGGCGCACGTACGTACAACACATGAGTTCTTTGGAAAAAGGTGGGCACCTGTCCCCCTTATCTTCATCCAACATTAGTGGCGCCTGCCGCTCCGTGGCAGACACAATGCAGTTGTGCAGTTGCACAAGCAACATCAAATCTTAAGAATTCAACTAGACTGCATGAAAGTGGGTGACAATGTGCACAACTTAAGTGAAGCATGGAGCAAATGAAAAAAATCTGTATATGCTGAGTAGCACTGAATTAGTAATGATGGTGTGAACAAGTTTGTGTTTGCTGTAATGTCTTAGTTTGCACATCTAATCGACAACATCAACTCAATAAATTATGCGTGAAGTTGAATTTTATTATGAGTTCTTACAGCGAATAAAATTACTTTCAAAATGCCTACAAAGCTAATAGCAAGCTTTAAAGTGGCGACAGTTTGAATTCCAGCGCCGTTCCTTCTGCGTCACATTTAAATGCTCTGGACACAGTTGTGAAAGTTTTCTTCTGGTATTGCACCTTCTTCCCACATTTGTCCATACGTGTCAATGTCAATGGGGATGAGTGCTTGACTCAATCTGTGACTGAATGGCTCCCAATCCAGGGTGCACTCGCCTCTGGACGAAAGTCAGCGGCTCCAACTCATCCTCACGACATTATTGACGAGTGAGGACAAGTGCACTCACTCACATGAGGACACGATTTGACGCATCCCTCATCATCACTGGTTGTCAAGGAAACACAAAGGTTTCCATGACAACCCATTCACAACGTTGAACAAGACGCAAAGTGTTACTGGACTGACACTAAGTCCCTCACAATATAGAAGGACAAAAATACTTCGTTTGGATTGACACGAGAACCCACCTCCTTGCCTCGCCTCAAACAAACGATGAGTCAAGGAGGGAACGGGCGAGGTGCTCCACAAACACAGAGACCCACTTAACTGCTGTGCGTCTATGTGTGCACGCACGTGGCAGAGACAACAACAAATGCGGCCGTCCCCGTAGAAACGCACGCAACCGGAGAAGCCGCTTGGAGGCAGATGGCTCCCACATGGCGTCCTGCTAATCGTATCGCCGTGTTGCTAGGACATCGGGTTCCAAGCACCTTTTGTTTCCTTCCACATGATTGACACCAACGCTCCTGCCCTTACACACACACACACACACACACACACACACACACACACACTACACACACACACACACACACACACAATTCCTGAGCGATAAGGCCCACCCTCAACCTTATTTGCGCGGTAATCTAGATCAGCAAGGAATCGGCCGCATTGAGTGTGAGGGTGTGTGTAAGGTAAACACTGGTCGAGCTGGCTGTCACAAGCAACCAGTGGGGTGTGGGGTAGTGCAGCGCACATGGCCTCAATGAGGGGGGAGGGGCGGGCAGTCTACTCCCTGACTCACTTGCAGCAGTTGAGGAGGAGAAGCTGTACTGCGTATAGGGCGCCGTCTTAAAGGGCCAGCGGCGTGCGAGGCCACGTTGCAAACACGTTGCTAAAGCCGGATATCTCCGCCCCGGCTTGACGTCTTGTGACTGTGTGCTGAGCGTAAAGCCTCATCTGGCCATGCCTTCCAGCTGCAACTTCACGTGGTGCGTGGCAGCTCACAGGAAAAGCTTTGTGTGTGGAAAATTACTTTCTTGTTCTTACTCTACAGTGCAGAGAAAACGTCTACACACCCCTGTTCAAATGCCAGGTTTATGTAACTTAAAACCAAACTCAAAACAGTCCAGAGTGGACCCCCACCACACTCGCAATGGGAGCCCTAATGAGGACAAGCAACATTAAAAATGGATTGCTATGAGATATTAGCATAAAGATCAAACCAGCAAAATCAGATACTGTCAGGGGCCTCCAACTGAATATGAAGTGCACATTCACGAAACATACTCCAGCTCCTTGTGGCTTTTGGGAACAAAGCAAGCAGAAAGACGTCGAGTGGTCATGGAGGAGGGGAACGCGAGCCCCCGTGTTTACTGCTATGCAATCCCTGCCCACAGCTGGCAGCTCCAACTGCGAGTGCTCCTGATTCCTGCCTGCCTAACTGCTGCAGCACTGGGTGGAGGAGCAGCACAGGCAGATGACGTCACGCGGCTCCAGCTAGCCATGTGCTCGCTGCTCATGTGGCCTTAAAAGCTCAGAGAGGCCCGTAAGGGAGGGGCGGAGCATGAGGGAGGACTGCATTGGAGATTAGTTTTCAGCCTCTACGGGCGCGCCTTTACAGTTTTCTTGTTACATGGAAAGCCATTGTTGTATGTCAAAGAGGCAAAGTTAAGGATGTAGGTCAGAGCTGCCAAATGACTCACAACGACAGCATTGAACAAAACCAAATCTTTGCCAAAAATGTTAACACCTTGGTCTGAAAATTGTTTCCTCACATAAGAGATGACTCACTGGCAGAATGAAGTGAACCGTTCACACTTGTTATTGACTTGGAGGGCAACTACAAACTAGAAATGACATGAAGCAGCAATTGACTATAAAAAAATGCATGTCAAATACATGATTGATTTGCCATGTAGATCTTAAAACACACGCACACCAGTAAACAGGCAACAGCACATATGCTCAACTTTAAGCCTCTTACTGGAACCTCACCTGAGCTCCCTTTTGGGACATGACCACAGAGTAAGTCAATGCTTGGGCAGTCAGTGTACATTTACACTACATAAGTTTGGTTAATGGTTGTAAGAGTGTGCCCACAGACACTTATTTTGACAAGAATCTGTCAAATTTCTGGTCCCCCTCACTATTTGGTTTTGAATGTGTGTTGCTCACTTGTTGATCAGAGAAGGTGGGTCATTCTCCACTCTCCACTAGTGGGAGGAGTAATGAGTAAAACACTCTGCACCCACCGTGCCCTACTTTCCCTCTTTATTATTGACAGTCAGACTGCAGCTACTCGGCATCGAGCGTACCGGTCTCTTCAGCATCAAAAAGGGAAAGACGAATACTTTCCAGAAGCCCTCAGGAAGGACATTATTCTATTCTACGGGAACAGCTTGGTTGTGAAACATTTTGACCGTCTGAAGCCGAATTGTGTTGTTATTGTGACAAAATGTGCGAGAAACAGACGAACATATACGTCTCAGGTTGAAGCTGAGTTCTGCATAAGCTAAACATAGGAAGAGGAGGGGGTTAAAAAAAAAAAAAGATCCATGTAATGTTACAGTCTGAAAGTGTTAAAACCAGGCCAAGCGTGGACTTTGTAACTTGCCCGGCCATTACATAATAAGCCATAAACATGGCGCATATTGCTCGCACATTGCACCATACTCATAAGGCTGGATTCACAAGTCTAAGTGCCCAATTTCAATGAAATGAAACGTTGTATAACATC
The DNA here is from genome assembly GCF_024217435.2 of Syngnathus scovelli. NCBI lineage: Eukaryota > Metazoa > Chordata > Actinopteri > Syngnathiformes > Syngnathidae > Syngnathus > Syngnathus scovelli. The sequence continues at coordinate 11,320,272 of NC_090853.1, forward strand.
TAGTGGGCCTGGGCTGAGTCTTCGGCCGCATTTATGAGCAACACAACTCTAATTTGAAATATTTAGACTATTTTTTGCAAAGTTGGAAAACACCTGATTCGATATAAGATATTTGATTATATGCATTCTTGTTCTAATAACGCCGCCAGGACAGTCAACTCAGAGACAGTAACAAAGTTGTGATGTCTTTGTAGTAATTATGAGCACCGACATGAAGAAAAAAAAAAAAGGCTTTTTGAAAATGTTGTTCACATTCAGACATTCTGAGAATGCTGTATCACAATCATTTGAAGAATGCTGTGCACACATGGTACAGTTTTTAGGCTAACGGCAAAGTATGTAGACCCTGTTCTAAATATTGTTCCAAGTGATCTATTACCACTTGTGGTCATGAACAAAGTGAGATTTTGGGGCCTTTTAAAGTTGAAGTCAGATGCCAACTTTGAAGCAGTTCCTTGGAACGAATTGTGTGTGGCGCATTATAGTGCATGTGACAAGCATTGGCCAACATTTCCCCTCTCTAAGAGCAATTTCCAGTAATTTTGGATCATTTGAGGATTCACAATCTGTCTTTGTCTTGGTCTCCCACTGTTAGGGTTTACAGCACAACTCTAACACCCACCTGCTTTTAGAGATTCTGTGTTCTGCAAAGAAAAGTGACACTGGTGAAAATACTGCAGGGTTGGGGTGTGTATCATGTGGCCGTCATGTACAGTAAACAAGGTGCTAAACCTTTCAGCGGTGGACTGTAGAGCCAACACATGACATGCTGTTTTTCAAATCATTTGTGTGTACCGTAGACCTTTCCAGCTGCTTTTTTTGCTTGTTTTATTTTATAAATGAGCACCAATATAACAGTAGCCAGCAAAAAAAAATGTAAATGGCTGATTAAATCCCATTTTGTTCATGCAATCATGTTAGTCACATTTTAATGCAGTACTGAAAGAGGTTATTTGATTTAGGTTTCATTTCAAATATGTGCAGTTGTAGGTACTTGAAATAGCTATTCAAAAAAAGGACACTAGTTGACCAGTTTTGTCACTGTGTAATTCTGAGCCTAAACTGATTTGTGATGCAATTGACAGCAACAGAATCGGAATCAAGTGTCAGTCTGTTTCCTACCTGGATGTATCTCAGAGCACTTCTCAGCACACTTAGATTGGAGGTCTTCTTTTCATCAATGTTGGGGATGTTCTTCTTCAGGGTCTCAAAGCACTCCTTCAAGTGGGCTCGTCTGATGGACACATGACACACGCACACTTGAATCCACGCCGCCAGTGGACTTCTTTGGACTGTTTACATTCTGCAATGATTACTAATAAATAAAAGGATCATTTTTGAGGAGGCACTTAAACTTACCTGTGTTTCTCGAGCTTGTTATGCACTTCTCTTGTACCCGCCCTGGAGAACAGATCACAACACGTTCAGATTTTCAGATTCATACATGACAAGAGTGATTTGAGAACCGTATGTCAGAATGTATTTGTGATAATGTAATGTCGTCCAGTGGGAAATAAAATGATACCTCCAAAATCAAATGACACTGAGAGCAAAAGTCTAAAACCTTCATTGGTTGTCCAGTCATTGCGCATTATATAAACACAACTCGTGAGACCAAAGCTCATCACACTAAAAGGATTAACTCTGAGTGTGTGTTTAGCTTTTTTTGTCTTTGTGACACATATTCCAAAAGGAGCAGCAACCTCTTCAAGTGTGTTACGAGAAACAGTTTCCCCAAGTAATCAAAATTGCATTTAAATCCATAAGAAATCGTCGTCACCTTACGTGTCATCACTTCATTTTTTGTAAGATTGGTTCTGTTTTACAATAAGTAAATTCTTTTCATGCCTGTGTGACAAGAATGTTGAGAAGTGACAATTCAGCTCAGTCTCAGCCTGACAGCGCTCTGCTGCATGCATTACAATAAATTAAACACTTCCCAAAAATAAAACTGGCCATTGACCAGCGACCCGGAAGAGGTTGTGGTCAATCTGAAAGGTAAGTTTAATAACACTGAAGCATAATCGCCACCACCAAGTTAAATGTCATTTTGTAGATATTTGATGGTCTTACCCCCCAGGTCGTTTCTTTTGGTCGAGTAGGCGTCCGTCATCAGGAGGACTGGCCCGACTGCCAAGGCCGTTCACCAAGGGTGCTGGCTGGAGGGACTGGGGGAGCATTGCAGGCTGATGGGGGGGCGAGACGATGGAACCTGGATAGCGTTGGAGCTTTTGGTGCGCCGTCTGCTGCTGCGTGTTAGCGCTGTTGGCTTGAGCAAGGAGCTGCGTTGGGTGATGTTGATGGTTCTGGGAGGGCAGTTTGTGGTTCTGGTCATCCAGTTTTGGCTGGGGAGAACGCGGTGGAGCTACGACACCTTGTTCTTGAGGAGAAGGAGGCTCCCTTTTGGGGGAGGCTAGAGGGGGAGCAGCAGGATGGGAGAGCAAGGCCACAGGGAGAGAAGGCGAGGCTGCCGGGTCGGGTTTGACCACCGGAATGGGGATGACTGCGATGGACATGGAGGGGGGAGGCAGGGAGGGCGGTATGGAGGCCGGGGGGCGCTCAGTAATAAGCTCGTCCGCTTTAAAAACATTGTTGATGTGGCCTCGGCAGTTGTACTTGTTGACATCGGTCAGTCTTTGCTCTGTCAGCAGATCCAGACGCAGCTTCTCTTTCAGTTCATCCTCTGTGGATAACAAACACTTCCCGTTATATATATGTCACGACATTTGATTTAACACCTTAAAAAAGTGTGCCAACAAGCCATTAACTAAGATAGTCTGCATAGAATGTACTGTTAGTCCTCATGAGGGTCGCAGGCCGGAGTCCAGCCCAGCTGACTTTCGGCAAGACTTCCATACACATTGGAAAATGTTCAATCACAGGGCACTGACTCTATATACTGACTCACACACAATTACTACCCACCAGGCCCACACATTAACATGAGCTGTAATCGCCTTATTTTGACACAGCAAAGCACTTAAGTGAAAATGAGGTGCAGGTGACTTAGTGTTAAACTCACGTGAATAATAATGATAGAAATTAAAAAGCAGATGAATGAATTGATGGCCAGTCACCACCATGCTCCATTGAGCCGTTGTGTAAGGTGTTTTGAGGCCACCATAAGCAGAACACGCGTGCACACACGCAAACAAACAAACACGTGTGGCAAAGAAGCTTATGCAGTGTTTCTGCATTCAAAGTTTGAATATTAAATGCAATCCTATCCAATCCTAAGCAATTCCTCCGTGACGTATGGATCTTAATGAAAAGGTCTGTCTTGTCGCTATGGCAGCTGTGATGTCATTCAAGGAACGCGATGACTAAAAGTCACATTAAGACCGCTACATTCAGTAGCATTTTTACATCTGGTTGAAGCTAAAAATCACTGCAGTGAGAGTAAAAAATGCACTTTCTAATGGTGAACTATGACGTACAACATAGAGTGCTGTGCAGTAGAAAGTCTTATGGCAGATGTTTCTACAAGCTAAAAGTGAAATCATATGAAGGCCTTCTTAAACATGGACTATTACATAACTCCAGCACGTAGCAAAACTGGCCTAGTTGCCTACATGCAATGACCTGCTTGCTGCACAGCAGCAACAGCAGGATGAGGAGGAGCAAGACATCCAACCAAATTGAGCAATGTGTAGGTGGAGCCACGTGGATGAAGTCGAAAGCTCACTCCAATGCAGTAAACATCTCCAACAAGCAACAACTCAGATTTGACGTGGAAATATTTTACATCAGACAAATCTCGCAGCACACCGCCAAACTACAATGTCAAGTTTATTTGTTTCAGATTTTAGGGCCGTCCATCATAAATCTAATTAATCTGTCCATCTCCTCTGACAGCGTTAAAATGTCACAAAAAGAATAAACATATATAGCACTGGTGTCTGGTTAAAACAGATACATAAAAAATATTTTTAACAACGCTGCTGTTGAGCTTAGATCTATGTCACAGTATGGTAAATTCCATATTTTTACACAAATCTATCTGTACTATACTATACTATCAAGCAACACGAGTGGGTGGATTTTTAATTTTATCGACTTGATTTTTATAAATTATTAAACAAAAAATTTGGTTTGCGCTCCAATTTTCTTGAGTCCCGAGCTTTTGTTATGAGTTTCGAATTAAATAGTATAATGTTGGTATATTTTTGTAAAGTGGAGTGTGGAGAATTTTAACCAATGTATAATATGTACCTTTACCCAATAAAGGTAAAAAAATGGGTGAAAGTGATAAACATGCAACAAAACAAAGGAAGCTTCTTCGTGGATCATCACAATACAATAAAGTATTATTTTCACAAATAAAAAATATAAGTTATTTACTTCTGTATAAAAGCTGAAAATCTCTACTCGCTATGCATGTGGCGGTTTCTCTGCTTAGGCATCGCGTCTTTGTGCTGTAGTGACTCATCTTCTTGCCATAAACAATCTTCGAGAGGGGTTGCCCGGCGTGCACGTGGTGAAATGGGCGTGTCTGGATTATACACGTCATCGCCAGACAGCCCGCTCTCGGGAGACTATTTTTATTTTCCCTAAACACAAACAAGCCAATGCTGCAGCCTGTGGCGCGCAGGCTGGTTTAAAAGCTCGCGTCCACACTGCGAGAGACGGAAGACAAAGTAACTATCACTGTGCGGGAAACTGACAGGAAAACGTCATGTGAGCCGCGCGACGTCGTGACACCGCCCATTCTCACGATCACCTCGATGGTGAAATCAGAAAAACCCAACACGTCCACATACACACAATTACTCAATTATACTACGGGTTCATGAAAGAAAAAAAAAAAACAATAACAAACGTGCACTCTAATGTTATTAGGCATTCACGCATCAGCGGCGGTTACAAAGAAAGAGAATTGTTAAACTTTAAGATGACGATTACGTGGTGGGTGAAGTTAAACACCAAACTGAAAAATAAACGAAAGTAAAAAGACAACATCTTACCACGTGCTCTCTGTTGTTGTTGGGCTTGCAATTCCAAATACTTGGCGGCTTCCAAAAGCGTTTCGATGCTCATTTCTGTCCGCTTGGAAAGATTCTCAGTCCAAAACCAAACAAAAAAGCAGAGGGGGCGATGTAAGCGAACGCAAGAAAAGCCTGTTGCGGGATAAAAGCAAATGAGAGCAAGAGCGATATCCCCGCGCTAAGGAGGGCAGGAGCGGGGTAACCGGACACCCCCTTGAGTGCAAACTAGTGGGTAGAAGTTCCGAACAAGATGGCGCTCAAAGTAGTAGGAACAAATAAGGTTTGTGAATCACGCAGAGCCGAGTAACCGCCCACACACACCAATGCCACGGGGATCCGTCAAAAACACGGAATGTGGCTCATTGGACGGGATCGATGACGATGGAAATCGTCCACAAATATGAATATGAGGACAAATGTCACCAAAAATCGAGTCTTTCACTACATTCAAAGAAAAGTTCTCTACAAAGCATCCCAAATAAAGGCAATAAGCATTGCTTCTAGAACTTAACGCAACTATTCGAGAAAGGAAAAGTTTATGTTCGCACAAATATGACATGTACTAAGGAGCGACATGCAAACAGGAGTTTTACCACGTGCTCGATAAAGCTGTTTACGTGAAAGGCTTTGTAGCGACTATTTTGCAAACGTTATTGTTAGAATTCCACCTCCTTTGGCAAATAATAGCGACTATGCCGTCAAAAAGTTGTCAAAAGCGTGTCACACTCCGGGATACTTGCGTAACGCTTGATGGTGTTCATGTGACTGTGGTGACGTAATCGGTGCTTTAGATGGTTCGATAGCGTCAGAATGTTTTCTTGTGTGATGTTTGGATGACGCATTCGGTGAAGGAAAAAAAACACACCGCATTTAGTCCATTCCTCGTTTCCAAAGAAAAATAGTAACTCGAAACCTGAACGCAGAAGCCAGTGGGAATTTAAAACGTATGGCCCCGTTTACATGACTTTACTTTCATGGGGAAATATTGGAAAATGCTTACAGATGGCCGAAATATTTTATAATTTGGCGCCAGTTACAGGATGCAAAGAAAAGGGGAAAAGTTATGGAACATTGGGAAACATGCTCCCTCTTGAGGATGGATGAGATACTGCAGCTGTAGAACTATTTTTCAGTACATAAAGTTCAGGTTCACTTTACATCAGCTAGCAATCCAATCTACTTATGCACCGGATATACCAGATACCCCCCAAGGACCACGCTCGATGACAGTTTTTAAAAATAGCTCACCAGTGATGTGACTCAGATTTTCTTGTACCGTTTTCAGATATTGGAAAATGTAAACAATGGAGGAGATTCATTCAAATAAAGTGATGCGGTGTGATATGTGTGCTTCCTATATATCTATATTTATATCTCTATATATCTATATCTATATCTATATATATATATATATATATAGATATATATACGTATATGTATATTAGAAATCATTAGCATGATGTAATTTGGGCAAATGTAAATTTCTTCAAAATTATTATGAGAATTTTCAAGAAAGAGTTCTGATCAAACTACAGTCATTACCAGCAAATATTTGGCATAAAATATCAGGAAAATACATATCTATTTTCTATAGTGCTTGTTGGGCTAGGCTGTTTTTGAAATGTGTAAGTAATCTAGAGAAGACCCACATAATCACAGAGAGCAAAACATGCAAACATGAACACAAGACCAGAGTCAAGTTCAAACTCTCAACCTCAGCACTGTGAAGATGTGCTAGCCGCAATTGTAGACTTACATGACAGGAATACATTTCCTGAAAAATGATTGGCAATGTTCAACATAAACCACAGATTGCCACAGCAAATTCACTTTTGGCCTAGCACTTAGCCGTGTAATCACGTTTGATGAAACAAATCAGAAGAAAACCTAAATCAAGTGGAAAGTAATTCCTGTGTAAATCCGAATAAGCATCACAAAGCAGCAAACATTTTATAAAGTTACATTTATTCCCAATGTTGGGCAATGAAGTAAAATATACACTGAATCGATGACCTAACAAGGTAAACTGACAAGTAAAATTTAAATCACGATGAATATTGATTGGTATTAACAATCAAGTTAGGGTTAGAATTGTTTTAACATGTCAAAAGCATCTCTACATGCACATTGTATCGATTTCTGTTCAGGATTTAGAAACAGCTTTTAAAAGAGTGTTCCTCAGGAAAGTGCACAGCTGGTTCATCAGATCTTTATTCTGACCTTCCACCCAGTGCATCTCAATCACTGCATCACTCTCTTCGTGCAGGACATTCAGCAGGCATTTAAACAAGAAGCGTTCCACTGAGAGTGGGCTCGCTGGCTGTTTTGAGGACATCTCGCTTGTAGCGTCGCTGGCGTCCTTCTGGCCACAGGTGCCCGCGGGGTCGCACCCAGGCTTCGTTTCCACATCTGCAACCTGTTCCGGGAGTTTCTGATCCACTTCATCGGCAATATCCGTAACCTTCCTGCCTTCAACGGAGGGCAACTCTGCAGTCACCTCCAGGTCGTCTGACTTCTGAGCGGCATCCACCTGGGTGTCTTGGGTGAGGGACGGCATCGTGGTGGCGGCAGTGTTGTGATCTGCTCTCGGCAGCTCCCGCAGCTGGCGCATTTGTTCGCGTCGCTTCTGTCGCCCGTGGAGCCAAGTGTTTTCCATGGCGGTCAGGAGGAGGCTCTGCTCGTGCTCCCTACACGGAACATGCTTGTGCAGCACCTGCAAGCAAAGGTAACAATAGACTTTTAATGCAATTAATGATCTATTTCTGGAAGGAATGCAAGTTGAACATTTCTACCGAGAATGGCTGGAGATGGTCATAAATGGGTAAAGCCAAAAATGTACAACCCTCTCCCAAGGCTTAAACATTTATCACCGTCATAATATTACATTTCTCTACCTTGGATGAATTGGACAGAATGCTATGCCAAACATTTGTTCACTTATTGGATCATAGTTTTCATACATTACATTGCTCTAAAATGGTTTTAAGGTGTAATTTGATCATGCAAAAAAGCACGATTGAACGACAACCATTACTGATGGCTCCAACAACACAGGAGGTTTAATAAAATTAATCTACAGAGAGCAATACACACAAATAATGACTCACCCGCAGGTCCGTGAGCGTCTTCTCCACAAGAGTTGTGATGGCTTTCAGCGGATGGCGGCTAGTACAGCCCAGAGCACGGGCCTTAGCCTGGAGCTCCTTCACAGCCACATGGGGAAGTGTGAAGGAAAGAGGCTTGCGTGCTCTGTCCAATTTACGCTTCTTACTGGGGGGTGACTGACGCAGGCGGGGAGAGAATATGACAGAGAGAAGCGGAGTCATGATTTTATTGATGATCTCACGGAAATGCTACTAATGCCACATGTGTGCTTTGTTTCCTTTGCTCTAAATGTTAAATATACATGTGACATACGGACCATTAATGATGTCAGTATAATGAATGCAATGTTAGCCTGTCTGCAGTTGATATTACCAGCTCAGTGGCCTAGTAGTAGAGTGTCCGCCCTGAGACTGGAAGGTTGTGGGTTCAAACCCCGGCCGGGTCATACCAAAGACTATAAAAATGGGACCCATTGCCTCCCTGCTTGGCACTCAGCATTAAGGGTTGGAATTGGGGGGTTAGATCACCAAATGATTCCCGAGCGCGGCACCACTGCTGCTCACTGCTCCCCTCTCCCCCAGGGGATGGATCAAAACCACATGGGGATGGGTTAAATGCAGAGGACAAATTTCACCACACCCAGATGTGTGTGTGACGATGATCATTGGGACTTTTTAACTTTATTACACAACGGACACAAGAGGGAGCTCCAAGCACATGCTCTCCACTGGACCTGCAGTGCCTTGTAATACTGCCCCTTGCTTCTTTCTATTGCCCTCCAGAGTCAAACTGTAATGGCGCTAGAGGTTATTAGCCAACCGTATCTCGGGACAACACGAGTCAAGTTGCAACGCTTCCCTGCACAGCCACATGCTAGCAACTGCGTGCTCAGTGTCACTCATGGGGGCTCTGCAGGCTGGCGGAGGGTGCAGGAGGAGGCGAAGGTCTGCATTGACAGAGCAGACAGCATGGCCGACTGACCTACAAACAGCAGCAGGGAAGGAGTGGGCTGTGACCTTCACAGGCTGCTGCTGTTTTGAGTCAAGTTTGCTCACCTCAAGGTTTGAGGTCTTTGCATGGAGGTGCAAATACGTCATGTCCATGAAATATGTAGCTAGTTGTGCTCAGAGAGAGAAGCGCCATTTACAGACAGACGAATTAGAGGGATGTCTGATGCAGCGGAATACCACACTGCTGCCAGCCAAAATAAAATACATTGTCAGTTAAAGACTTGACCGTCTCAATCAAGGACATCATTTGTATCAAATGTAATCTGCAGGTTTTTCCTAATGGTACAGCCAGTGGGGGTGAAGGGCTAGCACATTGTCCTTGCTCCTGTATTTGGCTAGGAGAGTGCCATTAAATATAATTTTCTCTTGGTTTTAAGTAATTGATGTTCCCCAAAGACATAATTACGAGATATTCTTGTGTTTAATTATGGGCTTCATAATGGACTTTCTCTTATCTATCTGTACTGCTTCTTTCCACTTAATATTCTTTTCACCCCACCACACGCAGACATGTAAGCAAGTTACCCAAGTCATTATGCAGCAAAATTAAACCGGTCATGCAAAGCCTTTTTTCTTACAAATCTGTTTATAATACAACCAGGTTTGTTGCTCTTTTCCTACAAAACCTACGGAATTGACTATCGTGACTATTTCACATTTAGACAAACAGATACACACCTACCTGTAGGCACAAACACAAAACAAGCAACCCACTGAGGTCAAACCTCCTTGCCAAGTGTTTAGCAGCAACTGTCCCTCGAGACCCAGAAAAAAAGTCTAATCTGTCAGAATGTGCAGTTGTCACGTTGTCCATTTCAATTGTGTTTATTCCACAATATTCTACTTTCAAATATAGGAGATATTTCACACTTCCTTTTTCCCCACACCGATTAAGATATCTGCACAAATCCATCGATTATTTCTCTCTAAGAGCTAAAAGGGGAGGAGGGGGCGGTTGACCATTATAGAGGCGGACTGGAAAAATAATTTCTCAATATATTTTCAAGAATATCAACTAAAACGCTGGAGGGGCTAAACTGGGGCTACACAGATTTCTGACGGGGCTATAGCCCCTGCGTAGCGCCGTCTCCGCTTGAAGAGAACCAGTCAATTACCTCCATCGTTGCCATTTTTATTGTTTAACAAATTTGAAACACTTTAATTCAATAAAGCTCCACCAGTTTTCCGATTTTTAAATGATTGTAGAAGTTTGGAAGTTTCAAGTGTGCAATGTGTTAGCATAAAAACGATTAGCATGTTAGCATTTCATAATTTCTCAGCACAGGGGAAAATGTAAAGTCCCAATGATCATCGTCACACACACATCTGGGTGTGGTGAAATTTGTCCTCTGCATTTAACCCATCCCCATGTGATTTTGATCCATCCCCTGGGGGAGAGGGGAGCAGTGAGCAGCAGCGGTGCCGCGCTCGGGAATCATTTGGTGATCTAACCCCCCAATTCCAACCCTTAATGCTGAGTGCCAAGCAGGGAGGCAATGGGTCCCATTTTTATAGTCTTTGGTATGACCCGGCCGGGGTTTGAACCCACAACCTTCCAGTCTCAGGGCGGACACTCTACTACTAGGCCACTGAGCTGGTTAAATGTAAAATCCTTATCAAAGTATTTCAGTGCTTTTTCCAATCGAGTAGCTGTTTATCTAGTTGTTTAATGGCTAAAATGTATACAGCTAATGCAGCATAGTAATTAAGAGTTGAATTGAACAGGTAGTAAAAGGGTTAAGTAGGTCACAGTTGCATGCGTGCCGCATATGTTTAAGAGCACATGTAATATTAATGAGCCTGCCTCATGGCTGACATCCATAGGAAGACATGCATCTGGGCAGAATGAGCCAACCATGCATGGATTTCTGTGCATGCAGAAACCTCTGTCCAAACAAAATACTGTCCATGTGTGTGTGAAAGCAAGAGGAGGCGGAGGAGCGTAACAGGCTAGAAATGTAGGGCAATCATTCTGCTTAACTGATTTTATACTGGAAAGAACAACATAGTCTAGTCCGACAACACACAGCTCATGCATCCATTGAGCCGTGCCCAGTTGTTTCTTTCTAGTATGTCAACATGGACATCATTCCTGTTGACTGATACCATTTATTGTTGTGTTTTCTCCAACGCTTTCACTGTCCGCACAAGACAAAAGCCAGTGAGCGTGCACATTTCTTGCCCTGGCAACTGTTGCCAGGCTACTGCTAAACTAAAACCACATAAAGCATGTGATGGAAGAATGAAAGATGCAGTTAAGGGGGGGCAGGACCGAGAAGGTGCATTATTGAGTGGATGGATTTTGGGTGTTGGAAACGCCAACCAGCAGGCGTAGGGATACAAGCCGGAGCATTAGTGGCCCACCCGAGGACTGCAAAGACTTACCGGAACAATGACGTCATCATAGAAGCTCCAGGCCAGCGCCCATCGCATAGTTCGCCCCTGGCAGAACTCTGTGTGAGTCACTTTGGGTACCTGGAAGAAAGAAGAAAAAAAATGAAAATCAAAGCAGTCAACACAGTCACGCTGGCTTTGGATTATATTTCTTAGAAAACTTAATTCAACTATTTTTTGTGACCGGTGTACATGCCTTCTATCCAAAAGGCAAATGGATGGATAGATGTTTTTATTGTCCACAATTTTGACCACCCTATAGGCCAGGAGTCACAGAAGAACAGTTTGCTTGGTGAATCGTGGACCGAGTTTGTTGAGCGGTCACTGAGTGCTGCACCTCTTAATTATAGGTGTGAAAAGAGAAGTGTGAAGGTGTCATTTGACGAAGGAACACAAAGTGCCTTTGAAAAGGCTTGTGCAAAGCACACGAAGAGAACTCCTTCGGGCATTTTGACCAAGTGATACAATTCAGTTGCAGTCGGTGTGGCACGATTTGGAGTGGTAAACTAGAGCTATCTTAGAGGGGACATATCGTGGAAAATGTACATACAGTTGCATATGCACAAAAATATCAAACACACTGTTTTCCGCACTATGGGCTCTTGTCCAAAAGAGGAAGCTGTTCTCGTTCTAGTTGCAACACTGAGGCCTCAGCGGTATACTGCGTGGGACCGCTACCCTGCATGTGATTGGGCTGCCCAATCAAACAGGCTAATTTCAGCAAGATACAACATG